>NW_027361795.1:16895000-17195000 GCF_039654945.1 Dendrobates tinctorius | reverse complement strand
TAAAATATCGACCAGGGATCAGTAACATTGATGCAGACACCCTTTCTTGCCTGCCTAGGGAACCCTTAATTGAGGAAGAAGATGCAGGATGGATAGAGGTCCCTGCCTCGGAGGTGAAGACTCTGCCATAGACATCAAACTAATGCCCTCCCTATGCAGTGCTGTGCTGAATTCTTGGGAGCATCCAGTGAAGCGCTCCCGTTGTTGTACTTCCAAGTGACAAATGTGACCCCAGATTCTCTTCCTCAACTGACTCGTAATCAAGTTAGAAAGGCACAGCAGGAGGATCGGTCGGTGGGGGTAGTCCGATGGTGGGTTAAGAGGGGCTTGAGGCCCGAGAAGAATGCATTGAGAACAGAGGAGTCTGTCCTGCTGACTCGGCAGCTAGAGTCACTAGTAGTAATAAATGGACTACTATACCGGGAGGCAAAGCGCCAGAAGGGAGGAGTTCGTAGACAGCTGGTTTTACCCACCCGATTTCGGGGGATGGTCATAAAGTCCCTGCATGATGATCATGGACATCTTGGCATTGAGAAGACCATGGGTCTTGTGGCCGACTGATTTTACTGGCCTCGGATGGAAGCAGATATAGAAGAATACTGCAAATCATGCTCCCAGTGTGTGTTGAGAAAATCTTTGCCTTTGAGAACCACCCCCTTTGTGAACATTACCAGTGATGGCCCACTTGAGCTAGTGTGCATCGATTTCCTCTCCATTGAGCCTGATGAAAGTAATGTCAGTAATGTGTTAGTGGTCACTGATCATTTCACCCGATATGCCCAAGCTTACCCCACTAAAGATCAAAGGGCAATTAATGTGGCAAAAACCCTATGGGAGAAGTTCTTTGTACATTACGGGCTGCCAGCCCGCATCCATACTGATCAAGGAAGAGATTTTGAAAGTAGACTAATCAAGGAGCTATGCGCTATCTGTGGGATCAAGAAATCCAGAACCACCCCCTATCACCCCAAAGGGGACCCTCAACCCGAGAGGTTCAACCATACCCTTTTGAACATGTTAGGCACTTTGGATCCCAGGAAGAACGGACACTGGAGCAGGCATGTGAGTCAGTTGGTTCATGCCTACAATTGCACCACAAATGAGTCAACGGGATACTCGCCTTACTTCCTCATGTTTGGAAGACAGGCCCGGCTACCAGTGGATATCAGTTTTGGTACATCCTTTGACAACTTTAATGGGACGACCTACTTAAAATATGTGTCCCAGCTACAAGAAGATTTAAAAAAAGCTTACAGATTGGCAGAACAGGCCTCTGGGTCATCAGGGAGGCGCAATAAGATTCGCTATGACTGTAGAGTTCGAGAACAAGTTTTACTGCCTGGAGATAGAGCCCTTATCCAACTTTTGGGCCTTCCTGGGAAGCACAGACTTGCTGATCAGTGGTGTCCTGACCCTTATGTGGTGATGGAGAAGTTGCCTGGTGTTGCGGCCTACAGAGTAAAGCCTGAGAAAGGGGGTGGAGCTGTCAAAACCTATCATCGACACCATTTGTTGCCTGTGGGACAAAAACATCCCTTTACCACCATTGCCAATTCAAGGAGGTCGTAGCACCCCTCTGTGCAATAGGAGAAGTCGTTGGGGTGAACCCCCACCCCAGCTTGGGGGTGCCTCAGGAGGAAGTGACAGCGAGTCTGGGGATGAATGGGAAACCAACAGTCAATGGAGCTACAGATGGACCGAGGACCCATGCCCCATAGGCTCAGGCCCTGTAAACCAGACTCCTTAAGTGGAAACACGAAAAAAGGACATTTTTCAGGAGGCTAATGCGCTCTGCCCACAATTGGGGGAGAGTTCAGAAGAAGGACATTTATTGAATGAAGAAATCCATCTGGAGGAGCCCGTTTTGGAGAGACAAGAGTCGGGGGCTGAGGAGGGGGCCTCCTTGGTACACAATCATCCCAAACGGGATGTTAGGCCACCCATGATGCTGTCCTATGATAGAATGGGACATACCACTGAGGTCCCTAGGCGGATACTCCCTAATTCAAATTCTGTTTGGCCTTATTTCTCGGTATCTCCCATGTGTCCAGGTGGTGGCTTGTGTGCATGTAAATTTGGTGTTAGTCAGGATGCCATAACCCCCCCTTCATGTTTCAGGTGGTGAGTCCTTAAATCGTGATGAGACACTTTTAATAACTCACCAGGGGGAGAATGTAACACCTGCACAGGGAACTGTCAGAGCATCTACCGACATAATGGATCTTACAGACCATAAGAAGAGTTTTGCAGTGGCTGTTAAACAGGGACCTACAGACACTAATCGTTTTTCTCCTGTGTGGCAGAAGACTACAATTCCCAGGGACCCTTGTTTCAGTGAGATGATAGAAGAAGAGAGAAGGAAGGACTTGGGGGAGGACGCTGTGAAGAAAGTGAAAGTAAATGTGCAGAGTAGGGAGAACGTGGCTGCTGCTTGCTATGAGAGACAGAGTGGTGTGGATCTTGATTCCCCTAAGTAGCAGAGTGTGGGGAACCCCACGGAGATACCCGTGTTGCTGGAGAGAGCAAAGATCCAGAGAGTCCTGCCAGCACTCCCATCGCATAAAGGTCTAAATCCTGCAGTCCCCAGCTGGAGTCCAAAGAATCCTCCGGCCGTTAGAGACACAGTGAGTGCCCTTCTGAGCCTTGTGGTTCTATCAGCGCTATTTACAGTGAGTACATGGCAACCTAGACTATTGACAGCAACATTCATCTAAGTGCACCCACGGTTGCTACTTTGCGCGCCAACATCCGCGGCAACTGGGCCCCAACGTTTGGACTGAGTCAATACAAAAGAGGGGGAACCTGCCACATTATATTTGCAGGGATGGAGTTGAATTAGATTGTGATGTGTATATGACTTTTATAGAGCACCGTTAATTACATTGTATGTTTATCCCTTTAAACCCACTTAAATTCTGCTGCATAGCAATAAATCTGTTAAACTGTTTTACTCCTGTTCCTGAGTGTGTACCGAGCTGTGGCAGGGGTTTCCCAAATCAGCCCCTGGCAGAAGATAACTGTCCTTCTGCAGCCCTAGAGAGGTGAGACCCCCCATAACACCCAGGGTACCGTGGTAGCCCTAAATGGGTGTTACATAATAAACCAGCAGGTGACTTACAGAAGAAGTGTTCCTGTGTCTACCGTTGCAAGCAGTCAAGTTAGTCAACCCCTCACAATATATAAATTCAAACGGTATATATAGAGAGATAGTATATAATGTATTGTACTACTTATCTTTCCTGTATAATGAGTGAAATTACCAGAATCTGTATTATTCTGAATATATACACTGCACAGTACCACTTCTCCTGTCCTGTATAGTGGGTGTAACTCTTAGTATCTCTATTATTCTACATACACACACTTCACAGGAGAGTGCCAGTACTTTTGTCCTGTATACTGGATATAATTTTTAGTTTGTATCATTCTGCATATGCACACTGCCCTGTACTATTTCTCCTTTCCTATTCAATGGGTCTAAGGACGGGGTCACACTAGAGAGGAATACGGACGAGTGAGAGGCGTTAAAAGCACGCATTACACACGGACAAATGAGTCTCTATGGGGCAGCTCCCAACAGCCGTATAATTCTCGTCCGTATTCTATGGTCCGTGCCAATCGCAGCATGCTGCAATTGTCAGCGTACTACGCCCGTAGTATGCCAATGCAAGTCTATGGGTGCGCAAAAAATACGGATTACACACGGACCACACGTGAGACTTGCGAGAAATACGCAGGTCTTTTGGCAGGTGACAGGAAATTGGCCAATCCATCATCAGGAAGCTTAGACATGCTAATTAGCTCAAAAAACGCTCTAGACATCCAGGGAGTATGCCTCCACGGAGTCCTGCAGCGTCATGGCGCCATATTTCCTCAATGTGGAGATGCTTATTGTATTAGTGCAGGAGCGGCCAGAAATCTGGGACCAACGTGATGCCCATTATGCCAACCGGGCAAGAAAGGAGGCGTCATGGATGCGCATATGTCGCCAGATGTTCCACGATTTTGCTGATCGGCCACGTGAGGAGCAGCAGCAACTGAGTAAGTACAACCCCAAAACTGTTTAAAGTTACCTCACATCAAAAAAGGCATTTAGAATCAGCCCCCCCCCTTCCTGTGCTTTGACTTTTTGCCTCATGAGGCGGGTAGATTTTTATGTAACCCATGGTTTTACACTGCCATAATTTGGCCCAGGCCACAAGCTCCTCATCCTCCTAGCCAACTAAGTTATTGAGTGTAGTTACTTGATAACTGAACTATTATGACCCTGTGTAACTGGCCTGGATGCCCCAATTATATATGCCACCCTGGGTAGAAAGCACACCCTAGAAGGCCACATGCCTAGGCTACTGGTAGCAAATTTGACCTAGCAAATATGTGAAATTGAGAATATTTCCGGTCACATTGCAGTGGAAGATGTGATGAGACGCTGGTGCAGCATCTGCGACCAATACAGGCGGGAACGTCAGCAGCAGGCCAGGAGTGGTGATGCGGGCCACTCAAAGCGAAAATATATTTATTATGATCGCCTCTCCTTCATCGCTCCTATTCTGGATCTGAGACCGTAAGTAGATACCTCACACCACATTACACAGATACTTTACAGGGCCAAAAAATTTGATATATTTTTGGCTCTGTTCTATTTCATAACAGAACTCAGTCCAACCTTACGGAGAGAGGAACTGGCTCAGATACCAAGTGTTAGGTGTCGGATTCCTGACACTGCACAGCAGGAATCCAGAGCCGTACATCCAGCGGTCACCCATTTCCCTCCGACCGCTATGGGACATGCTCAGCAATCCCGGCGATCCAGGTGTGCTGCTCAGACTCGCTCTGTCAGTCTGGATGTTGCTGTCACCTCTGGTGCAGCATTAGTAGCGCAACCTGCCTTGCAGGAAACTGCTCCAGAGGCTAAGTCCTCTCGCCGTGGTACTGGGCATGCTCGCAAGTTGACCTCTCAGTGGAGAGCAGGGGTCACATGCTCAGGTCCTGCGTCGGATCTGATTGGTCCTTCCCAAACTACTGGAAGGTCCCGGAAGCGCATGGCTATAAAAAGCCCGCATGGCGGCTCAGCCATGCGCTAGTGTAGACTATTATGCAGTGTGTGAAAGGTGATGGATGCATGTGTCTTCGTGACTGACTTATTTGAAACCCCCTTCCCTCTGATATTACGAATGGTGACAGAGTGTTGGTTATAGTCAGCGCCAGGTACTGGCAAGCTATACGCCACTGTGCTTACCGCACCTCCCACTAGCGCCCATCCGTGTTCGGCGCCCCGGCACCGCCGCTTAGCGGCTTCAATTTTCACCGCGCTGCAGTAGCAGTCTCTGTTGGTGTTCGCAGCTGCGATGCCACACTCCTGCTGGCCTGTGGACTTAACAGGTTCAGCATTCCCTTTCCGTTGTATCTTAGGGCGTCTGTGTCCTAAACAGAGTCTGCCTTACCTGCCTCGGGTGACGTTAACCCGAGTGCAGCACTTCGCCAGTTGGCGAGTCTGCCATTGTCCAGCAGCGGTCTTGTCACCTACCGCACGGTGGACCCCGGGCAGCGAACGCACCTCCTATTATTTATATTTGGTGCATTCCGCCATCGCTGACATTACACTAGCACCATGGTCTGGCTGGTAATGGCAGACGTGCAGCAGCTGCAGCGCTACATCCGGCAGCTGGTGAGCAGATTGGCGGCTATTGAGAGTGCCAACTCAGCTGCGAATGGTGCGCTAGCTGCTGCTCAGACAGTCGCTGAGGCTGTCTCACGGGTGCCCACACTTTTGCCCACGCCGACACTTTCTCGCCTCCCGCTCCCCGATAAGTTTTCGGGTGACAGCGCCATCCGTAGGGGATTCGTCAGCCAGTGCTCAATTCAGCTCGAGTTACTGGCTGCATGATTTCCTACAGAGCGGGCTAAGGTGGGATTTATTGTCTCATTATTGTCTGGCAGGGCATTACAGTGGGTCACGCCATTGTGGGAACGTGATGATCCGGTGGTTCAGAGTGCTGCTCAGTTCCTCACGGCTCTGAAGCAGGTCTTTTTGGGACCACGGATCACGCATGATACCTCTCTCCAATTACTATCCCTAACACAGGGGTCGCTCTCGTTTAGCCATTATGCCGTCCGGTTCCGGACATTGGCTTCTGAATTAGAGTGGCCGGACAAAGCATTAGTCCCGGTGTTTTGGAGAGGGCTAGCTGAGCACGTCAAAGATGCTCTAGCTACCAGAGAGGTTCCCACAAGTCTGGAGGAACTGATTGCCGTCTCCATCCGCATTGACCTCCGCTTTACGGAGCGCGGGCTGGAACGTGCACAATCCAGATGTAGGGTTAATTTTGCTCCCTCCTTGACCGAGCCGCTAAGAGATCCCGCACAGGAGCTCTCATCCTCTGAACCTATGGAGGTGTCTCGCACCGGCCCTAAGCCACGTCCGATGTGAAGCTCCGTGCGTTGCTATCAATGCCGTCAGTTTGGTCATTTGGCTAGCACGTGTCCACAGCGCTCGAAAAGACAACCACGTTCAGTGGCAGTAGGTGGTGGTCAGTCCAATATACAACCCTTTTCCCCTAAACCGGTATTCTGGGGCACTTTAGATAATGGGGCGTCCACCTGGGAGGCAGAGGTTACCCTGGATTCCGGGGCCGAAGGGAACTTTATGTCCTCGACCTTCGCCCAGAAACATGCTATTCCACTGGTTTTGCTGCCCCAAGCTCTGACCATCAGGGTAGTTAACGGTGCACCGTTACCATCTTAGGTGACCCACCAGACAGCTCCACTCAGGCTCTCTATCTCACCCTCTCATCGTGAGGTCTTGTCCCTGCTCATATTGCCTGATGGCATCGACCAGGTGCTTCTCGGGGTTCCCTGGCTCCGTTGCCACTCCCCTCATATTGATTGGGCTTCGGGGAGAATACTGGGTTGGAGCAAGGACTGTAGGGAAGGTGCCTGGGGGGCAGTGTTCAGGTAGCTTCCACCGAAGTGCCTGGGGATCTTTCCGCGCTTCCGAAGCCCTATCACTAGTACGCGGTCGTCTTCTCTAAGAAGTCTGCTGAGACGCTCCCGCCGCATCGTCCTTACGATTGCCCGATAGATAACCTGCCAGGCACAGAAGCTCCTAGAGGCTGTGTGTATCCGCTATCACTCCCTGAGACAGAGGCTATGTCTCAATATATTCGGGAGAACCTGGCTAGAGGTTTTATCAGAAAATCGGTGTCGCCGGCTGGTGCAGGGTTCTTCTTTGTACAGAAGAAGAACGGGGAGTTACGCCCCTGCATTGACTACAGAGGTCTCAACGCTATCACGGTGAAAAACAAATACCCTCTCCCGTTGATCTCTGAGTTATTTGACAGGTTGCGAGGGGCCCGGATCTTTACAAAATTAGATCTACGGGGGGCGTACAACCTGATCCGCATTTGCGAAGGAGACGAGTGGAAGACAGCTTTTAACACTAGGGATGGCCATTACGAATATCTGGTCTTGTCCTTTGGCCTTTGTAATGCGCCTGCTGTCTTCCAGGATTTTGTTAACAACGTCTTCTGCAACATGCTCTCTTCCTCGGTGGTGGTCTATCTGGATGACATACTCATCTTCTCGCCAGATTTGACCACCCACCGGAGAGACGTCTGCAGGGTCTTCGACCGTCTGTGGGCGAACTCTCTCTTTGCCAAGCTGGAGAAGTGCCAGTTTGAGCAGGAGCCCTTGCCATTCCTGGGCTATATCATCTCGGCCCAGGGGTTGGCTATGGATCCTGCCAAACTGCAGGCGGTGATGGATTGGCAGGAACCCCATTCACTCAAAGCGGTGTAGTGGTTTTTAGGGTTTGTGAATTACTACCGCCAGTTTATACCGCACTTTTCCACACTGGTGGCTCCTTTGGTTGCTCTCACTAAAAAAGGAGCTAACCCCAACGCTTGGTCTGAACAGGTCTCCGAGGCCTTCACGTCTATAAAATCTCATTTTGCTGGCGCTCCCATCTTACATCGTCCCGATGTAGATAAGCCATTTATTCTGGAGGTTGATGCCTCTTCCGTCGGTGCAGGAGCAGTCCTTTTCCAGAAGGTCGGAAGCATCCCTGCTTCTTCTTCTCAAAGACCTTCTCACCGGCGGAGAAGAATTACTCCATCAGTGACAGGGAGTTGCTAGCCATGAAGTTGGCCTTTTCCGAGTGGAGACATCTCCTGGAGGGATCTCAGTTTCCCTTCCAGGTATATGCGAGACATAAAAATCTGGTCTATTTACAGACAGCCCAGCGCCTGAACTCTCGTCAGGCTAGGTGGTCGCTCTTCTTTTCCCGCTTCCGCTTCACCCTGCATTATCTCTCAGGAGAGAAGAACGTCCGTGCGGATGCTCTCTCATGCTCGGTGGTTTCTGCGGAAGAAGGAGAGGCTGAGCCTCGGCTAATTCTCCTGCCGGAGAGTTTTACGACCGTGGCTCCAGTTGCTCTTGAGTCAGTGCCACCGGGCAAAACCTTGGTGCCTCCCCAGCTATGGCCGGAGGTTCTCGCTTGGGCACATGCCTCCAGGGTAGGTGGTCACTTTGGCAATAAGCGGACCAGTGAACTCCTGGCAAGGTCATACTGGTGGCTGCATATGGCTCGAGATGTTAAGGAATACATACAAGCATGCGTCTCTTGTGCACGGAACAGACCCTCTAGACAGAGGCCGGCATGGCTGTTGTATCCTCTGCCTGTGGTGGATAGACCTTGGGAGATGGTTGGCATGGACTTCGTGGTTGGCCTGCCCAAGTCTGGTGGCAGTACGGTCATATGGGTGTTCACCGACCATTTTTCCAAAATGGTGCATCAGGTGCCACTCGCACGGTTGCATTCCGCTCGTGGTCTTGCCACTCTGTTCATAAAGCACGTATTCCGTTTACATGGCATGCCAGACAAAATCATTAGTGATCGAGGTCCCCAGTTCGCGTCTCAGTTTTGGAGGGAGCTCTGCAGTCTACTCAGCATCGAGCTAAACCTCTCCTCCGCTTACCATCCCGAGACGAACGGCTTGGTGGAGAGAGCCAACCAAACCTTGGTCACGTACCTGCGGCATTTTGTCTCTGCCAGGCAGGATGACTGGGCATCCTTGCTACCATGAGCTGAGTTTGCCCTGAATAATGCAGTGGCTGATTCCACTGGTCAGACGCCCTTTCTTCTAAACTACGGCCAACATCCACGCGTACCTGTCCCAATGCCAGTGTCCTCCGCTGATTCCAGGGTGGCAGACTGGGCAGTGGAGGCTCGCGACATCTGGGATCACACTCAGGATGCTATCCGGGCCTCTAAAGAAAGGATGAGGGCATCCGCCGACACACATCAGCGACCAGCTCCAAGCTTCTCTCCCGGCGACATGGTGTGGCTCTCTACTCGAAACATCAAGCTGCGAGTCGAGTCTCCCAAGTTCGTGCCGCGATACATTGGACCTTTTAAGGTTCTCGAGCGTCTCAGCTCGGTGGTCTACCGCCTGGCTCTTCCTCCACACTTAGCCATCTTGGACGTTTTCCATGTGTCCCTCCTCAAGCCAGTTCATATTGTCCGGTTCTCCGAGTCATCTGCCGGGTCATCAGACATGTCGTCTGATGAGTTCGAGGTTAACGCCATTGTGGGGCGTAGGATTGTCCGTGGCAAAAAAATTTTATTTGATGGATTGGAAGGGTCATGGACCGGAGGCTCGGACCTGGGAAGGATATCCACGCTCCATTCCTGATCACAGCGAGGCTGAGAGGGGGGTAATGTTAGGCATTGGATTCCTGACACTGCACAGCAGGAATCCAGAGCCGTACATCCAGCGGTCTCCCATTCCCCTCCGACCACTCTGGGACCTGCTCAACAATCCCAGCGATCCAGGCGTGCTGCTCAGACTCGCTCTGTCAGTCTGGATGTTGCTGCCACCTCTGGTGCAGCATTGGTAGCGCAACCTGCCATGCAGGAAACCGCTCCAGAGGCTAAGTCCTCTCGCCTTGGTACTGGGCATGCTCGCAAGTTGACCTCTCAGTGGAGAGCAGGGGTCACATGCTCAGGTCCTGCATTGGATCTGATTGGTCCTTCCCAAACTACTGGAAGGTCCCGGAAGCGCATGGCTATAAAAAGCTTGCATGGCGGCTCGACAATGCGCTAGTGTAGACTATTATACAGTGTGTGAAAGGTGATGGATGCATGTGTCTGGTGACTGACTTATTTGAAACCCCCTTCCCTCTGATATTACGAATGGTGACAGAGTGTTGGTTATAGTCAGCGCCAGGTACTGGCAAGCTAGACACCACTGTGCTTACCGCACCTCCCACTAGCGCCCGTCGGTGTCCGGCGCCCCGGCACCGCCGCTTAGTGGCTTCAGTTTTCGCCGCTCTGCAGTAGCAGTCTCTGTTGGCGTTCGCGGCTGCGACGCCACACTCCTGCTGGCCTGTGGACTTAACAGGTTCAGCGTTCCCTTTCCGTTGTATCTTAGGGCATCTCTGTGTCCTAAACAGAGTCTGCCTTACCTGCCTCGGGTGACGCTAACCCGAGTGCAGCACTTCGCCAGTTGGCGAGTCTGCCATTGTCCAGCAGCGGTCTTGTCACCTACCGCACGGTGGACCCCGGGCGGTGAACTCACCTCCTATTATTTATATTTGGTGCATTCCTCCATCCCTGACACTGAGCCCATCATAGATCCTTGGTCTGTAGGGGATGAGGTGGCTGGCCCATCTTCTCCCCCTCCAAGAAGCATGGGTGAAGATTCCTCTCAGGAAAACCCAGTGCCTGCACCACAAACCCCACCACCAGGACCACATCCACAAGCAGGACCGTCTGCTGCTGCACCATCAGCCATACAGGAGGAACAAGGCAACATCAGCAGCAGCCCAACTGTCCAGATCCAGGGCTCCCCACAGCCTGCTGGACCATCCCTGCAAGGAAGAAGAAGGTGCCATATCCCTGCCCAAGATACCCGTACCAATGTTGACACAGGGGTACTGAACTCTCTGGTGTGGTTAAACACTCCGGGATCACCTTTGCTGGGGTCAAAGGTCACGTGCGTTCAGCATGAAACTCAGGCGCACAGCCGGGGTTCGGGTATAACTGACACTGGGTCAGATTTATTAAAGGTGAAAGCAATGCATAAAGAAAAAAACATAAAACAAATCCTCGCCTGTCCGGCACTAACTAAACAAAGTACAACCTAACTACCAACTGGCGGGCTTCTCCCATCCAGCCAAACCACAGTTGCAGTGGGCACTGCTTTCACTCAAGTGTGTCTCTCACACAGGCAGGCTCTCTGTGTTCCCAGGCTGAGACACTCACACAACCACCTGGCATCCTTTTATATCCGCCCTCCCATTATTGAATAGAAACCAGGTGAGATACTGACCAGACTAGGCCACATAGGAAAGGTATCTGGGCGAGATATACCTGCTCTCATCCATTATTCCCACATGATTCTCACACTGGCTAGAGTCAATAATGATGATGGCGAGGAGGCATACTCAGGCAGCCTGGCCCTTTATCTTCGTGCCCTTTCCCGTGAGGTGAGGCTACGTATTCGAGGATCCTCAAATACGTGGGGCTACACCTCACCCCTTTCCTCCCCCTACCCAACCTTTCCAACAGCAGCCACATATGTCTGGCTCTGGCCAACCTCACCAATATGGCCACTTGTTCCCACCCAGTGTTGGAGGCTGGTCCCAACCTGGTTGGGGACGACATGGCTATTTTGGTGGGTATGAGACACGGGCCTACCAGCCCCAACAGGAGGCCCCTCTACAATTTCAGTCAGCGCAGTACCCACCACAATCCCAGGAGGCAGTACACTACCCACATCATGGGCAACAGTGTGCCCCCACACAGGGCGATGGCCAAGTTGGGCAAAGTAGCCAGCAGCAAACACAGGCT
Source organism: Dendrobates tinctorius (assembly GCF_039654945.1). Lineage (NCBI taxonomy): Eukaryota > Metazoa > Chordata > Amphibia > Anura > Dendrobatidae > Dendrobates > Dendrobates tinctorius. The sequence continues at coordinate 17,183,149 of NW_027361795.1, read as the reverse complement.
GGTCTTCCGCCTTCTCCTCCCCGACCTACCAAAATTTATAATGTTGCCATTTTGGTATTGCCTAATGGTTTTGCGGTTGTTTTGTATGTCAGAAAATGTTATTTGTACCCAATGTTCACATCTGCACAAAGGCCAATTTGGCCCATTGCCACATTTATCATATGGCAATAATATGTCTTTCTTTAAAAAAAAAAAAAAGGCAAAAGTAAACATTTGTCTACTACATTTTACGTCTCTGTCTCAATTCTAAAAAAAGGTGTCAACATACTAACATACGCTTACCTATGCAAATAAACAGTCATAGAATCATAAGGGGTTTAAATATATATATTTAGACAGACATAAACCAAAAAATTATAACATAGACACAGCATGCTCTTGCCAAGAAGTTTCCCCCTCAGGTGACAAAGTAATTTGTGAAAATATCACGCACTTTGAGCCCAGAGAGCGGTCTATGTTGAGGGTTGATAGGTGGTCTCACCCTACGCACATTGTCCGACCCACACACAACACCAGCAGAGGAGGAACAATCATGTATCCTGGTGAAGTTATGAAGAACCACACAGGCTTTAACAACTTCATTAACATTTGTTCACTCAGCTGAATGGCAGACTGGAGTACCCGCCATTTGGCACAAAGAATGCCAAAGGAACACTCCACCAGTCGGCGAGCACGTGATAGGTGCAAGTTACAAATTCTGCGCTGGTGGTCCAGGCTGCGCCGGGGATATGGCCTCATGACATTGCGCGTTAACTGAAAAGCCTCATCTGCCACAAGGACATAAGGGACTGATTCTTGAGTGGAGCCTGGTAGCTGGCGTGGTGGTAGATCCAACTGGTTGGTGCATAGCCGCCGACCCATAATAGAAGTATTGAAGACTCTAGAGTCTCCCGTCCTTCCATAGGCTCCAATGTCAACAATTATAAACTTGTATTGAGGGTCAGCCAGAGCTAATAATACAACAGAATAGTATTGTTTATAATTGAAGAATTGGGAGCCAGAGTTCGGCGGCTTACGCAACCGGATATGTTTGCCTTCAAGGGCCCCAATACAATTAGGAAACTGGCATTCCTCCTCAAAGTCCCTTGATATGCTCAACCAGTCTTCCATCCTGGGCTCAGGCATGGTGAGTTGATGTAGTCTTGACCATATTTCACTACATGTCGACCTGACTATGCCAGAAATGGTAGATCTTCCAATGAGAAACTCATGGTAGAGGGCAGCATAAGACAGGCCAGTGGACAGAAATGGAACATTTTAGAATGCACAAATTAATAAAAGACCAGGTACATACATACCAAACTTGTTAGTGATTCAGATCTACTAACACACATATATTTGGTCGCACAATGACTAAGTGATATTCAAGTACATATTACACATAACATTCTGGTCTGTAAGTTTAAACATATCTGGAATAAGGTGAGGGCATTAAACTTAGTCCAAGAAGCAAAAAATACATACTTTGGGCAACGTATTGTATGTGGTTGTGTAGTACATACCGTAATGTGAGTAGAAGTCGCTCCTCTGTAGATATAGCTTTGCGCATCCTTGTGTCCTGAAAGGTTATCCCAGGGCGCAGTCTCCAAGAGAAGATCAAATGTTGCAAAGCTCATGCAACAGTATTGGTAAAATTTTTCCGGATGCTCCCGCAGAGAAGAATAGAGGCGGTGAAAATGACCTCTTGTGAGTCGTTGCCTCAAGAGTGGATGGAACCACATGCGTCTCCTCCGCGGATCCACTATCACTGGGTATGGTTAACCAAAGCGGCATGACAAAAGCCAGTTGAAGAGAACCTGCTCAGTTGTGTTGAAACTCAGACTGTCTGCCATGTTGCACATACAACACCAACAGCAAAGGTCACAAATGGACAGAATGGAGGCAGCCACCTGTTCCTGAGCCAATAAATAGGGTGCAGGCTAATGATTTAAATAGTTTGCAGGCCTCAAAACCGTTGAATGTCCATTTTGCAAGCCTGCGAGAAAATCTCACCATACGGATGCCATACGGATGCCATACGGATTACATACGGATTACATACGGATGCTGACATGCGCAAAATACGCGACCACACCTTGCTTACGGATGACATACGGAGCACTATTTTGGGGTTATTCATCCGTATTACGCATGTAAAATACGGACCGTATTTTGCGTCGGTTAGTGTGACCCCGGCCTAATTCTCAATATCTGTACTGTTATGACTGCCAAAGCACATTCACATGGGTAACGTAAAACCAGGGAGACAAATACCTGAATGACTTGTCTCTGTTCAAACTAGGAGAAGCCCTTCTCTGACACTAGTGCATCCCTGCCTGACCATGGAGGTAAGATAATGCAATGGTACCCCTACTCGACAGTGGCTTACCCTAAATGTCCTTACTCCTAAACCCTTCATCCAATTTTAATGTGGATACCCTCAAATGAAAGCTGAAAGTTTGAATTTCAACTGCATCTGAATTGTTTTGTTTAAAATTCATTGTGGTAATGTTTAGAACCAAAATTATAAAAATGTTATCTCTGTCCAAATATATATGGACCTAACTGTATATACACTGCACAGTGACACTTCTCCCTGCCCTGTGTACTGGGTGTAAGGCCCCTTCACACATCCTGTTTCTGGTACATGTGGTGACATTTTTCACACGTACTGGAGGCATGCACACCCTTTATAATCTATGGGGCTTTTCACATACTTATGTATTCACACGGACTGTGTGTCCTTGTGACCCACGTGTAGACATGTCAGTTTTTCCCGGCAGTATGTCAATACGTCCCGTACATGTGCACATGGATGACCTAAAAGATGTGCAAGGATAGATATGGTTATTATTATTATTATTATTATTATTATTATTATTATTCATTGTTATAGCGCCATTTATTACATGTAAGGAGGGGTATATATAATAAAAACAAGTACAATAATGTTAAACAAAACAAGTCATAACTGAAGGCTCACAATCTACAAGGGATGGGTGAGAATACAGTATGCGAGGGTAGAGCTGGTCATGCAGCGGTTTGGTCGATTGGTGGTTACTGCAGGTTATAGGCTTGTCGGAAGAGGTGGGTCTTCAGGCTCTTTTTGAAGGTTTCGATGGTAGGTGAGAGTCTGATATGTTGTGGTAGAGAGCTCCAGAGTAGGGGTGATGCGCGAGAGAAATCTTGTATGCGATTGTGGGAAGAGGAGATAAGAGGGGAGTAGAGAAGGAGATCTTGTGAGGATCGGAGGTTGCGTGCGGGAAAGTACCGGGAGACGAGGTCACAGATGTATGGAGGAGACAGGTTGTGGATGGCTTTGTATGTCATGGTTAGGGTTTTATACTGGAGTCTCTGGGCAATGGGGAGCCAGTGAAGGGATTGACAGAGGGGAGAAGCTGGGGAATAGCGGGGGGACAGGTGGATTAGTCGGGCAGCAGAGTTTAGAATAGATTGGAGGGGTGCGAGAGTGTTCGAGGGGAGGCCACTGAGCAGGAGGTTGCAGTAGTCAAGGCGAGAGATGATGAGGGCATGGACTAGGGTTTTTGCAGATTTTTGGTTGAGGAATGAACGGATTTGTGAAATATTTTTGAGTTGAAGTGGTTAGATAAGAGGTAAATAGATGATGTCTAGAGATTTATTCAAATAAAGTGTGTGTGTTTTTTTATTACTGGGTTTGTAATGGGGATGTCTAATAGACCTCTCCATTACTCTCCATTACTCCGTCACTCGACTATCCCCTCTCCAGTCCATACTTAATGCAGCAGCCAGGGTCATCTATCTGACTAATCGGTACTCGGACGTGTCCGCTCTTCACCAGTCCTTACATTGGCTGCCCATTCATTATAGGATCCAATTCAAAGTACTTGTTCTCACCCACAAAGCTCTCCATAGTGCAGCACCCCCTACATCTCCTCCGTCATTTCTGTCCATCGGCCTAACCGACCGCTGCGCTCTGGAAACGACTTTCGATTAACCTCTGCACTAATCCGTACCTCCCACTCCCGACTCCAAGACTTCTCCCGTGCTGCTCCTATGTTCTGGAATGCTCTACACCAAGACATCAGGACTATCCACAATTTGCATAGTTTCAGGCCCTCCCTCAAAACACATTTGTTCAGAGCGGCCTATCATGTTCACTAATCAAAGTCATTCTATGTGTAAGTGTGCGTGTGTATCCCATTCACTATCTCCATCCATCCCTCACTCCCTCAAGATGGCTGGACCATCATTGTAAATACACCCCTGTGCTTTGTATCTCCCCCACCTCATTGTAGATCGTAAGCTCTCACGAGCAGGGTCGTCTAATTTTGCTTTAGTTATTGTATTGTTAACGTTGTTACTTATGACTTGTGTTTTGAAACTGTTAAACTGTAAAGCGCTGCGGAATATGTTGGCGCTATGTAAATAAAGATTATTATTATTATTAACCCCAGGGCTTGATGCCAACTGTGTTTTGGACAATTTACAGCTGACATCAGCCTCAAGCCCCATTACCCAGATTTGCAAAGTACCAGGTCAATTGGGAAGCGCAAAGTGCCAGAATTGGCTCAGAAAATGTGATGTGCCACTTCTGGGGCTTCTGTGGCTGGTATTTAAAGGCTGGGAAGGGCCCAATAGCCATGGACCTTCCCAGCCTGATAATATCAGCTCATAGCTGTCTGCTTTACCATTGCTAGTTATTAAAGTGGGAGGGAACCCCACATCATTTTTTTAATGTTTTATTTATTTATTAGCTTAGTGCATGTGCAGTAATCTACAAATGCAAGGCACTAATTATATACAGTGGGTACTGACATTATTCAGGCACTTTTAAATTTTTCACTCTTTGTTTAATTGCAGCTATTTGGTAATTCCATAAAGTTCATTTTTTTCTCATTAATGTACACTCTGCACTCCATCTTAACTGAGAAAAACAGAAATGTAGAATTTTAACCAAATTTATTAATAAAAAAACCCCTGAAATATCACATGGTCATAAGTATTCGGACCCTTTGCGCAGACACTCACATTTAAGTCCCATGTTGTCCATTTCCTTGTGATCCTCCTTGAGATGGTTCTATTCCTTCATTGGAGTCCAGCTGTGTTTAATTAGCCTGATAGGACTTGATTTGTAAAGGCACAAGGCTCTGGGAGCCATGTTGGGGGTTTCAACTGTTTAGGCACATCAGGGGCTCTCCAAACGCAACATGGTGTCTGATCTCAATTTTCAGCCAATTCTGCGTTGAAAAAGTCAAATGTCGCTCCTTCCCTTGTGAGCTCTTCCATGCACCCAAAAAGTGGTTTAACCCCACATATGGGGTATCGGCATATTCAGGAGAAATTGCACAACAAATTTTGTGGTTCATTTTCTCTTTAAACACTTGTATAAATTAAAAAAAATTGGTTCTGAAGTAAATTTTTTGCAAAAATAAGTTGAATGTTAATTTTTTCCTTCCACATTGCTTCAGTTCCTGTGAAGCACGTAAAGGGTTAATAAACCTGTTGAATGTGGCTTTGAGCACCTTGAGGGGTCGAGTTTTTAGAATGGTTTCACTTTTGGGTATTTTCTGTCATGTACACCCCTCAAAATGACTTTAAATATGATGTGGTCCCTAAAAAATATGGTTCTGTAAATTTTGTTGTAAAAATGAGAAATCGCTTGTCAACTTTTAACCCTAATAACTGCCTAACAAAAAAAAGTTTTGTTTCCAAAATTGTGCTGATGTAAAGTAGACATGTGGGAAATGTTTTTTGTTAAGAAATTTGTGTGACATATCTCTCTGATTTAAGGGCATAAAAATGTAAAGTTTGAAAATTGCAAACACAAGACATATAGAATAAATTTTACCACTAACATGAAGTAAAATATGTCATGAAAAAACATTCTCAGAATCAGCGGGATCCATTGAAGCGTTCCAGAGTTATAACCTCATAAATTGACAGTGGCTGGAATTGTAAAATTTGGCCTGGTCATTAAGCTGCAAAATGGCTCAGTCACTAAGGGGTTAAGAATGTATTTGTTGTTAAGTGGTCATGTGTGGATTAGAAATTTTGAACAATTTTTTTAATAGAGATTTTTTTAATATACCTGATTATTCATTGGAAATCGTACATTTTCCATTATGAGCACTCTACCAGTAATTCTGAATAAACCTCTTCCATCTCTCCCCCAGCACCACATACAGCCTCCACACGATCTCGTTACAGTACAATACAGGGAATGCAAGTAATGCATAAAGCACCATTACATCAGCCCTGACAATAAAGATTACTCCCCCTCAGTGACAAGGATGATGGAATGAATCAGTGAATGGATGAACAGAGGTCGAAATGTGTTTCCATTATAATGGAGCCAAATCAGGATGCATATACGTTACACAGGGTATACAGTACTGTTCTTAAATATTTATACAGTGCATCCTACTGTATACATACAAGGAAGAGATGCAATGAAGAGAATGCAGCATTCACAGAAACTAAGTGAGCTCTGCTGAACACAACCCACTTCACCCATGTGCAGGCCCCACCAGCATGGCAAGCTCCGTTCACCCACCTTTTTCCAGAGCTTGGAACTCAGGGGCACTCTTTCATGACATAATAGGAAACCAGTAGATTTTCAGCAAGAGATCATGTCACCAGAAAAGCAGCTCAGATTATATCAGGATTTGGCAAAACAAGCCTGTTTATAGTAAAGTGCTTATCTATGGCAGTCAGTTCACATGAAAGAGACATGTAAAGTAATGGTCAATACCTTTAATGTTTGTATCAAATTAAAAGAAAGAGGTTTTATGGAGAGGATACTTATTAAGAATAGAGATAATCACACCTTAGATAGGAAGAGAACTTTGGGTAGTCGATTGGTATTTCTCCATACCTACCATCCATTTGCCTGCAGGGTAATTTCATCCGAAAAGCATTGATCATTATTATTATTATTATGCATTTATATAGCGCCATTTATTCCATGGCGCTTTACATGTGAAAAGGGGAAATATAGACAAGTGTAATATATACAAGAGTAATATACAAGTGTAAGACAAGGGACAAGGGACACACAAGTACATAAGGAGAGGGGACCCTGCCCGCGAGGGCTCACAGTCTACAGGGATGGGTGAGTATACAGTAGGAGAGGGTAGAGCAGGTCGTGTGGTGGTTCAGTAGACCGAGGATCATTGCAGGCTGTAGGCTTGTCGGAACAGGTGGGTCTTCAGGTTCTTCTTGAAGTTTTCCGTTGATGGTGAGAGTCTGATGTGTTGCGGTAGGGAGTTCCAGAGTATGGGGGAAGCACGGAAGAAGTCTTGCATGCGGTTGTGGGAAGAAGAGATAAGGGGGGAGTAGAGAAGGAGATCTTGGGATGATCGAAGGTTGCGTACGGGTAGGTACCTAGAGACCATGTCACAGATGTATGGAGGAGACAGGTTGTGGATGGCTTTGTATGTCATGGTTAGGGTTTTGAATTGGATCCTCTGGGCAATAGGAAGCCAGTGAAGGGCCTGGCATAGGGGGGAGGCTGGGGAATAGCGGGGAGACAGGTGGATTAGTCGGGCAGCAGAGTGTAGGATGGACTGGAGCAGTGCTAGAGTGCTAGAGGGGAGGCCAGAGAGTAGGAGGTTGCAGTAGTCGAGGCGGGAGATGATAAAAGCACGCAATAGTGTTTTTGTGGTTTCGTGGTTGAGGAATGAGCGGATCCAGGAAATATTTTTGAGTTTGAGGCAGCAGGAGGAGGCAAGGGCTTGGATATGTGGTTTGAAAGAGAGCGCAGAGTCGAGGATCACCCCAAGGCACCGGGCATGCGGGATTGGGGAAAGAGAGCAGCCGTTGACATTGATGGATAGGTCTGGTGGAGGGGTAGAGTGAGATGGGGGAAAGATGATGAATTCTGTTTTGTCTATGTTCAGCTTGAGAAAGCGAGCAGAGAAGAAGGCTGAGATAGCAGACAGACATTGTGGGATGTCAGTCAGTAAGGAGGCGAGGTCGGGTCCAGATAGTTAGATCTGTGTGTCATCGGCATAGAGGTGATACTGCAAACCGTGGGATTCTATGAGCTGTCCCAAGCCAAAGGTATAGATGGAGAATAGTAGGGGTCCTAGGACAGAGCCTTGGGGAACACCGACAAACAGGGGGCGAGGTGAGGAGGTGGTGTGTGAGAGGGAGACAGTGAATGTATGGTCCGTTAGGTATGATGAGATCCAGGATAGGGCCAAGTCTGTGATGCCAAGAGATGAGAGAATCTGCAGCAGGAGGGAATGATCTACGGTGTCGAAGGCAGAGGACAGGTCCAGGAGAAGGAGGACAGAGTAGTGTCACTTGCTCTTGGCAGTTAGTAAGTCGTTAGTGACTTTAGTTAGGGCAGTTTCAGTTGAGTGATGCGGTCAGAAGCCAGATTGTAACTGGTCAAAGAGGGAACAGGAGGAGAGGTGGGAGGACAGTTCAAGATATGCATGCTGTTCCAGTAATTTGAGGAGTAAGGGAGAAGAGATATCGGGCGATAGTTAGGGTACCGTTACACCTAGCGACTCACCAGCGATCCCGACCAGCGATATGACGCGGTCAGGATCGCTGGTGCATCGCTAGGTGGTCGCTAGTGAGCTGCCACACAGGCAGATCTCACTAGCGACATCGCTGGGGACGGGGATCGCTACTTACCTGTCAGACGAGGCGATCCTGCGTCCTCCCGCCCGGCTCCATGCGTCGCTCATCGTCACAGCAGGAAGCGCCGCAGGAAGTGACCGACGAGGAATGGTCCAGGACCTTCTCGCGCGATCAGCGATAACCAGCGGGGGAGCCGGTCGGAGGTAAGTATCACATGCAGCGATATCGCTAGCAATATCGCTGCAATGTCACAAAATCGGTGACTTTACAGTGATATTGCTAGCGATATCGCAGTGTGTAACGGGGGCTTTAAACACAGAGGATGGGTCAAGGGAGGGCTTTTTGAGGATGGGTGTGATTGAGGCATGTTTGAAGGATGAGGGAAAGACACCATTTGTAAGTGAAAGGTTGAATAGGTGTGTTAGAGATGGGATGAGGACTGTGGCCAAGTTAGGGATGAGGTGGGACGGGAGTGGGTCGAGGGCACAAGTGGTGAGGTGTGATCTTGACAGAAGGGTGGAGAGCTGATCTTCTGTCATGGTGGAAAAGCTGGCTTTTTCAGAACAGGGCTAAGCGGTTAAGAGGGGCATTGGGGGCTGCGGGCCAAAGTTTTATCTGATCGTGTCGATCTTCTGCTTTTAGAAGGAGGCAAAGTCTTCAGCAGAGATGAGAGGAGGGGGAGGAGGTGCTGTGGAGTCGAGTAGATAATTGAAAGTGTTGAAGAGCTGTTTAGGGTTATGAGATTGGGAGGATATGAGAGATGCTTGATCATTACTGATCAAAGAATATCAAACTATAGATGAATTTCAAAATCCCTTCCTTCCATGTTTCAGAAGTCTGCCAAATATTACTATTAAATTAGTGTGGGTAGATATAGTGAACAAAAATGTTTGTAACCAACAGAGAATTTTAAGGAAACAAAAAAAGAGGCAGTTTACCAGGACTTTTCTGCATACACTATAACAATATTTTAAAGGGGGATACCAACAAACTAATAAAGAATTTGCCATCAAGGAATACTTCATTTAAGAATTGTCATTCATGATATACATCATTAAATGTTCCTTTGGTCTATGTTATGTAGGAGAAACCATCAAACAAGTTATAGATCATATCCCTCAACATAAATCGACAATTTGATGTCAAAGACCAAATTTACCTCTCAGGAAGGCCACTTCGGGCAGCCTTGGCAAAAGCCACTCCGTCTGGCAGATTCCAGAGAAACTCCAACACCATTCAACCACTATACAGGGCTTTGGTTTTGCAACAGGGTTCAGTGGATAGCTAACATGGAATTGCTGCAATCGCTAGGTATAAATGGTTGCCAAGCAGGGTCAAAGCCGAAAAGTCGCACCAAAAATAAAATCAGGAGGCAAGCTACTTGTCAGAATTCAAGCCGGAGTCAGAACATGGGAAAGACAAAACAGATAACAAGAGCGAAGTCAGACCAAGGTCAGAGAGCAACTAGTGCTAGCTAAACATACTAATAATTGGCAGACCTAATAGACAAATTGCCTCTTCAGAGAGAAAGAGGACTTGAACTCTATAGCGCCACCTGTTGGTAGTAGCGATCCTACACGTCACAAACAACCCTTTAACGAGTCTTTTAATATGACTTAGGATAAAAGCCAAATCAGAATCTCAATTTGCAGACACGGTGTTTCGGGCTATTGGCCCTCATCAGTGCAAAGTATGAGATCTGATTTGGCTAGGTGAGAGCCTCTGGACTGAGGTCTAAGGGGTAACGTTTCTCATTGTGGAGAGTGACATGCCAGCTCTGACTTGTCAAGGTAAGGAGGGAGTTACACCCATGGCAGCATTGAGCTAACTTTTCAGCTCACTGAAGTAAAACACAAATAAAAAAACAAAGGGGGATACAGTCTTAGCAATATGAAACCTAAACATCCACATGTTGCAGGCATCCAGCAGTAACTGTGCCGGATACAGCAGCATGTTTAGATGCAGATGTGACACTTCACACTTTCATAATAGGGAATGCAGGATCTCACAATTAAGATTTATACTGAGAGAACACGTTCCCTTGGAGGCATTTTAGATCCATTGTCTTAAAACTTTAGAGCCAAAGATTTTAAACCGAAATTTCATATCAATTCTATTATTTATATTTCAATTTCTAATCTTACGTCCTTTTTTTTTACAGGACTATTAATATTACCTACTAGCCCACTGGTCCATTATTAGATTAATCACTGGGTAGATATCATCACTCCCTGCTTCTAATTTTCTTTCATTCGTGCTGTTTCCACTTAATCTGATTTTTCTTATTCCTTTTCCATTTTCTCTTTATCTTCCTTCTTTTTTTTTCTAGTTATCCCCTTTTTCTAACTCTTACCTATTAATTTTCTGTCGTATTCTTAATATAGCTATATCTTTTTTAGTATTGTTGTATTATGCATTTTTATATTCATCTATTCATCATTTTATTCGAGGGGCACATACAGGGGGTGAAAAAGGTATTGAACACGTCAACAATTTACTAAATAAATATATTTCTAAAGGTGCTATTGACATAAAATTATCACAATATGTCGGAAACAATTCATCCACATAGACAATGACGTCAAACCATAGATGTCCATAAATTAAGTTAGAAAAGAGAAATGAAGATGACTTTAAGGTGCAATGATACACTGCGCTGTTGTAGGTATAATTCAAGGAACTTTATTGGTGCCTACGCATTTCCTGAGCTGTCCCAGCTCACTTGATGCCCTGATGAAGTGAGCTGGGACAGCTCAGGAAACGCGTAGGCACCAATAAAGTTCCTTGAATTATACCTACAGCAGCGCAGTGTATCATTGCACCTTAAAGCCATCTTCATTCTCAAGTCTTTGGACCCTGTCCAGAATGCAGCAGCTGTTTCATGCGTTTGTAGGTGTTGTGACCGAAGCTTCACAACCCTATCAGGTGAGTCTCTCCTTGCCTCACCATTGCAATTGTGTTTTAAAGGTTTCACACAGTGGATGCGCCCTGTTTTGTTTCTTTTAGAAATGAGAAATGACACAGGGAAAATGTATTGAACGTGCTTACTGAAATTTAAATAATACTTCATACAAAAGCTATTGTTGGTGATGACTAGAGATGAAAGACTTTGCCTTTTTTCGGGTCGAGTCGGGTTTCATGAAACCCGACTTTCGCAAAAGTCGGGTCGAACGAAATCGGCCGACTATAGGGAAAAGTCGGAGGCCGACTGAAACACGAAACCCAATGCAAGTCAATGGGGAAGCAAAGTCGGCAGGGAGTGGAAGACAGTAAACACACCTACAGTGCCCATTTCAATGCCAAAAACATCAATTCTTATAACTGAAGCTTGTCAACCTTAATTTACTTCCTAATAATAGTTACGCATTGAAAAATGGGGGTTATTTGGCTAAAGTTGTGGGGGGGTTGGGCCGGCTCCAGGTTTTCATGTGCCCTGGGCCAAAGAGTGTCAGAGCGCCCCTTTAACACATACCACAACTCATGATGCTCCAATACACCACAGAAATATAGGTATAGTAGAATGACAAATACTTCACTACTTACAAGACATGACTGATCTATTTTAAATTGTACAATAGCTCAAAAACAGGACAGTATATTACTCCATACAGTGTTATGGCCACCACATTGTGCGCCATACAGAATAATGAGCCCCATATATTTCTCCATACCAAATAATTAGTCACATATAATGTTCCATGCAGTATCTGATGAGCTCCACATAATGCTCCATATATAATGGGCCCCATTTGTAATGCTCCAGTGTATAATGCACCCCTTAGATGCTGCTCCAGTATCTGATCTGCCCCATTTACATTGCTCCAGTACATGATGGGCCTCATGGATGATGCTCCAGTGTATGATGGGCTCTAATAATGCTCCATATATAATGGGCCACATTTGTGATGCTCCAGTGTATGATGTGCCCCTTAGATGCTGCTCCAGTTTGTGATCTGCCCCATTTCATTGCTCCAGTACATGATGGGCCCTATTTTTAATTAACCCAGGCATGGTATGTGAAAAGAGCTCCATGGAGTAATCTGAGGTGTATGCTTCCACATCCTTCACTTTTGGTGTGGGTGAAGGACACAAGGAAAGGGGTTGCTCGTGACCAGAAGCCTGCAGTTACGACTCAGTGCTTGCATTTTTTACAATTTCAGAATAGGAGGCAATAGAGCTGGAGGCTGTTTCAGCAATGTAAGACACAAACGTTCCTGATACTCTGGCTTTAAAAGCAGTCTGCCTACTCCCAGAAAAGGGAGCCTTACAGGCCTTCCAGAGCTACACCATGACACTGGCTCAACACCTCCTGCCTTAGCTGCTATTGTGTTTTTGGCACTACCAGCAGATACACCACCACCACCATCAGTAGCAGGTGGCCCTCCATGCCCACATCCGCGTCCTCTTCCACCTTACTTCCTCATGTTTTTGAAAATGGACCCAAAATACCAGCAGATATATGGTACTGTATCATAAGCGTACAGCACTATCCAGTCTATGGATAACAGTAAATCTCCGTATATATTTCATGAGGCATACACAGACGCTCACAGGCTCAGTATGGATTACCCAAAAAAAATAACAAGTTGAAAAAGGGTACAGTATCACCAGATAAAAGGTATATATAGTATAGTGTAAACATTCTGATTCTCCATATACATTTCAGGAGGCAGACACAAACGCTCTCAGGCCCAGTATGAATTACACAAGAATATGAAAAGCTGTAAATGGGTTATGTAACACAAGCATACAGCTGTATACAGTGTTGGGGTAATCTTAAAGTTCCAGATATATTGCCGGAGTAACAGACAGACGTTTACAGGCTCATTATGGATTACACCAGAATCTAAATAGCTTAAAAGGTTACTGTATCAGAAGCGTTTTGCTGTATACAGTGTTGGCCAAAATGAAAATATCGGTATATATTTCCGTAGTCACCCTCAGACGCTCACTCCGTTTGGTTTTGACCATAATAAAAAATGTTGTAAAAAAGTTCCTGGATAACAAGATAGCAAGTATATATATTTTTTAGGGTACAATTGAAATCTCTGTATAAATAGTCCCATAGTCACTCTCAGACGCTTACACAGTATGGATTGGACCGTAATGCTAAATGTCGAACAAAGGTACTGTATAACAAGATACAAGCTGTATCAAGTATAGTGTAAAAATTTGTTTCTCTTGTTTCTCCGATTCACCGTATATATAGAAGGCGTAACCCACACATGCTCACTCACTGTGGATGATGTAGGGAACATGGACTGACAGACAAACCAGCCTGTAGTGAGAAGCAGAGGTGTAGCGCAGTGTAGGTGTGAAACTGCTAAGATAAAGAGAAAGGGTGCAGTGTTTTAGCTTGCCCATTGGAGGGCAGTGGAGAGTGTAGGAGTGGGACTGAATAACTGCCATTGGTCAGATAAACTGTTAGGTGATGGTGGGCAGAGTTACCAGAACAGGAAGTATAAAAGGCTGAGGGAAGGTTCTGGAAGAGTCAGTCAGCGAAGGGAGCACAATAAAGAGGAAGTTCTGCTGAGGAAATAGAGACAGTGGAAAGGCTCCAGAGAGGACTGACAGTTGAGGCGGTCATGGGGGGTGGGCCAGAGGACGGTAGCCGCAGACGAAGACGGCCTGGGGCTATCATACGGACAGTGTGCTCAGACTGGTGCAGCGCTGTGGTGGTTGGGCCTAGGCCAGCTACAGTGGAAGAGCCACAGAGGACGCCACAATTATAGCTACAAAGGAAGTGAAGGTACCGGGGCCTGTGTACAGAGAAATGTGAAACGGCTGTGGTGAATTGCTGTTGTTGACAGAAGGATGGGCACTAAAAACGGACCTGTTCAATACAAACTCTGTCTCAGTCTCGTGTTTGTCTGCGGCAAGAAGAGGGTCCCCCCCCACAGTTGGTTATCCTACAGATGATACCTTAATACAAATTTTTGAAACAAGGTACTGTATCAGCACATACCAGGTGTGTCCAATCTAGGGTTAAATTTCCGTCTTTTCTTCCGGAGTCAGACACAGACACTCGCAGGCTCACTATGTATTACACCAGAATTAAAAAAGTAGAAAAAGGGAAAGGTATTCATAGTGTACATCAGTATACAGTGTTGTGGTACTTTTAAATCTTCGCATACATTTCAGTCTCAGTAAGCCAGTCAAGAATCTCCGCTACTAGAAACTACATGGATACAAGTATAGACGCAAAGTTGAGAGTTAGCAGAAATTTTGGAATTACTCATAGCGGGGAAACCTCCTGGTATATGTTGCAGAGGCGATGCAGACCCTCAATTACTGTGTCTGTGGAGAAAGTGAAAAAGGTTCTTTGTGAAGAAAGGATTGCTTTAACACAGTAGCGTGGATCACATCACCGTTACTCGTCTCCATCAAATTGTGATCACAGGGAGAGATGTACCCATTGTCCTCACTGCCTATCATGATGTGTCTGGTCATTTTGGAGTGCAAAAGACAGAAGCCACAGGCCGTAGGTGATTCTCTTGGATTGGCATGAGAGGAGACATTGAAAAATGGTGGCAGGAATGTCACACGTCTGTGACTATCACAACGGTGAAAGGTGATCACAAACCACCACTGCATCCGCTTGTAAGTTGACGTCCATTTCAAATTGTAGCCATTGATCATCTGAAGGTAGAGACCAGCAGGACAGGCCATAGCTACATCTTAACCATCATTGATCAATACACCAAATTTCGAGTGGCCGTCCCTGTGAAGGATTTAACTGCCCAGACTACACAGCGGTGGAGCAGGGAGAGGTAAGTATTTCAACTTGCAAGTGCTGTGGCCATGACCTAGCAGGGGGAGCACAATCATGGTTCACGGTACTGGCACATGGCCCCTCATAGTACGTTGGTATGTCTGACGGCGAATGGGCCCTCCCACCGTCTGAGACACTGTATTGTACTATGAGGGGCCCTGTGCCAATGCCAGCGGCCATCAGTGGGCCCATCCACCTGTTCAGAGCAACGGCGCTTGCCGGGGTGCGCCAGGTCTTGACCTGAGCCGTCCGTTGGGGGAGGGGTGGGCAGCCCAGTTAGGGAGGTTTAAAAATTGGCATATGTAGATGTGTTGACTGGACATTCAGCTGCTGCAAAGGGCGTAATTGGGCAAGTCCGAGGAAGAGGAAGAAGAGGAAGAGGAGGTGTGCTTAATGGTGGCAGTGGGTCTTACAGTGGGGGTAGCGATGGAGCATTGCTGGCTACCTTCTGTCGGAGCAGGTGCACATGTGCTACCTGAGGTTTTCTGGTGCGTCCAAGCTTGCAAGTGCATGTTGATTAAATGTCTAAGCATGCAACTGGTATTCAAATTTCTGAGTTGTTTACCTCAGCTAAAGGTCCTTCCACACTTCTTACAGGTAACCTTTGCCTCATCAATAGGATTTTGGACAAAGAAGTGCCACACTGCACTCCTCCTACTATGGTAAACTTTTTCTGGCCTTGCACTCTGTGCTAAGTTGACCGTCTGGTCAAGCTGTCCTGCAACTCTTTTAGTTTTTGTTCACCGTTTTAGGACAGCTACGGGCCTGCTAGATAACTGCTGCTGCGATGTCAATGCCTGCTGCGGATCCTTCTCCTTATCTGAACTATTGCCAGCACCACCCTCCTCCCCCAATGGATGCCAATCCAGGTCCAGAACTGGGTCATTCATAACCTCCTCTTCAAAGTCATCTGCACCTTCCTCTTTACCTTCCTGTGTGTCACTGTGTAAGGTGGTATGGTATGCGGGAAGGGGCACCTGGGTTTCATCAGGGTCAGATTCTGGCTCAATAGACTGCGAGGGCAATGTAGTGCTGTGGGTCAATGTACCAGCAGAATCATCTAGCAGTGGTTGTGCATCAGTGCAGTCCATGTAAGATTCATCTTGGACTGGGGAATTCAGGTTTTGACTGGATAACCCAGGCATGGTATGTGAAAAGAGCTCCATAGAGTAATCTGCAGTGTGGGCTGCCACATCCTTAACTTTTGGTGGGGTTGAAGGACACAAGGAAAGGGGATTTTTATGACCAGAACCCTGCACTGACGACTCCGTGCTTGCAGGTTTCGACCGTTCAGAAGAGGAGGCAATAGAGCTGATGGCTGTTTCGGCAATGTACGCCAAAACCTGTTCCTGATGCTCTGGCTTTAAAAGCGGTTTTCCTACTCCAAGAAAAGGCAACCTTACAGGCTTTCTTGGGCCAGAGGGTGACGCAGACTCAACACCTCCTGCCTTAGCTGCTGTTGTGCTTTTGCCAGAACGAGCCGATGCACCACCACCATCAGTACCAGACGCGCCCCCCTGCCCATGTCTGCGGCCTGTTCCACCATACTTCCTCATGTTTGGGAAAATATAACCAAAATACCAGCAGAGAGATGGTACTGTATGAGGAGCGTCCAGCTCTTTAACCCTAGAACGCATACTTGGGGCCTCGCAGGCCCGCCCTGTTAATTGTTTTCTATTTTCTGCAAGATTGCTTTAGTTAGAATTTTGAAACTCTAGGTTTTCCTCAGGTATATAGTTGTTTGTCATTTCCAGTTGTTCATTTATTTTTATGTTACAGGCATTTTGGTATAACAACTCTTTTTTGTGAATACCCCATATTCACATACCTGGGGCCTTTTAGGCCCGTACTAGGTTTACATGTGATCCTAAGTCTTTTTGTCTTCACTGTTGGTGGGGAAGACTTTGACTCAGTCTTTATGACTCTGCTGTTGCTATGAAGAGTGTGAATTCTGCCTGACTACATGGTCATGTGATCTTGGGAAGGAGGCTCCCTCACAACGTCATGCGTCTCTGACATTATTATAGGTCCTGAACACTGTTCATTGTGTGCTACTTGCTGAAGAGACTTTGGAGGAAGGAGTCAGCTTTCTTGTTTCTTGAAAAAGAAACTTTCTGAGTTCCAAAAATCCAAAAGCTTCTACTGCACCTAAAAGAAAGTGGTGACCTGCTGAAGGTGAGAGGAGGGGTCTGCACTTTACCCTTAGCACACACACTAACAAAGAGTGTACAACCCTGATTGTAATCTTTTTTTTTTTCATTTTAGTTTACTGACTTCTAAGGTTACAATGGCACAGTCTACATCCAGGGGTTTGACTGACCAAGAAATCGAGGCAATCATTTTTGATAGTGATGAAGACAGTGAACTTTCTTTGTCTGATGAAGAGTACATGCCACCAGCTAATGTCTCTACTTCATCGTCCAGTGATTCTTCAGATGATGAAGAAGTAATGGATCCAGCAGAACGTACAAACAGAACATCCAAAACTAATGTTTTTTGGAACAGTACTGCTGAGGTTCTTGGACGAACCCCATCACATAATATTGTAAGAGTTGCTCAAGGAACTGTAGGAATTCCACAATTCTTGTCCAAAAGAGATATGTTCTGTAAATTTTTTTCAGATGATATTGTAGATGAGGTAGTTTTGTATACTAACTTAGAAGGAAAACGTATCGCTTCAGGAAGAAAAAAAACATGGAAAAATATAACAAAAGTGGAACTGTATGCTTATATTGGCCTTATTCTTCTGGCAGGGAGTACAAAATCATACGATGCTCCTATCAGAGAACTCTTTATGAACCCTTTTTCAGATCCACATTACAAAGCTACAATGTCAGTCAATAGATTTGAGGATATTCGGAGAAGCCTTTGTTTTTGATGACAAGAGAACTCGTCCTGTCAGTTGTTGCGGTCATTAGTAAAGTAGAAAAGGAACCTTTGAAAAAAGATATTCCTGCAGCATGTTTACTGCAACTTTTATAGAAAAAAACTTTTAGACAAAAAAAACATTATTATAAAGAGTTATATCGAATGCGTATATTTGGCGTTTTAAGCCCATTCAGTTACTCTTTTGTTTTTTTTTTGCACATAGTAATGTTTTGAATTATTCACATCTTAGGCTGTGTTCCCACTGGTGTTGGGGTCTTCCAGGAGGTGATCCGTAATGGATCTGATCTCTTGGTAACTCCAGTTAAGGCTGCTTGAATGCCGGGATTCTGCCGGGAGGTCAGATCCATTACAGATCTCCTCCTGGCAGACACCAGCGCTAGTGGGAATGCATCCTTACTTTGCAATTTTCAAATAAACTTTGAAAATTATTTTTGTTTGAGTTATTCTATGTTATTTGCACACGGGCATAAAAGGCCCCAGGTATGTGAAAGTGTAGATTTTTATGGTCATGCATTCTAGGGTTAAGGTCTATTAAACAAATTAAATCAACGTATATATTATGTTAGTCACAGACTCTCTCACAGTATGTATTGGACCGTAATTCAACAAGCAGATATACGGAACTGTTTGAAAAACGGACATGACTCTAAGGTGTAGGTGTGGAAAAACGGACAAACTCCTCGGTTTTTTTTCCAGAGTCACACACAGGTAGCTTCTATTTGTCCGTGCTAGAAGGCGTTACACGGTAGTGTGTGAGGAGCGTACACTGCTGTACGGTGTGTGTATGTAAAATTGTCAAGCTCCGTGTATTTGTATACGGACTGACACACGCTGTCTCTGTCTAGTTGTGACTGTAAATAAAGTCCGTGGAGCTTCATTTAAGAATCTCAAACAGGGAACTAGCCAGATCTTCCTCCAGGGAAGGTCTGAGCCAAGGGCTGTCTCCTTTCGGAGACCACCATTACCACCATATTAAGTGGCCCTTTAAGTCAATATCCAGCTCTTTACGAGTTTACAGATATGACAAGGGAAATACCAAGGCCAGGTATCCATCCACAGACAGCTGTTTCGGGGTGTTGCCCCTCATCAGTGTGGAGTAGGATTCTGGCTAGGTGGGAGCAATGCCTAGTAGACCAACATCACGAAACAATCACTGACCTCAGAGAGACCAGTCAAAGAAAACACTGCGGCAGCCGGCAAAGGCGCTCAATCAGTGAAATCCTGGGTGCAATGCTCCCTGGGAAATACAAATATGCAAATAAAGTCCGTAGAGCCTCATTTAAGAGTCTCAAATACGGGACTAGCCAGATCTTCCTCCAGGGAAGAGGCTCCACGGACTTTATTTGCATATTTGTATTTCCCAGGGAGCATTGCACCTAGGATTTCACTGATTGAGCGGCTTTGCCGGCTGCCGCAGTGTTTTTTTTGACTGGTCTCTCTGAGGTCAGTGATTGCTTCGTGATGTTGGTCTACTAGGCATTGCTCCCACCTAGCCAGAATCCTACTCCACACTGATGAGGGGCAACACCCCGAAACATCTGTCTGTGGATGGATACCTGGCCGTGGTATTTCCCTTGTCATATCTGTAAACTCGTAAAGAGCTGGATATTGACTTAAAGGGCCACTTAATATGGTGGTAATGGTGGTCTCCGAAAGGAGCCACCCCTTGGCTGGGTCCTTCCCTGGAGGATGATCTGGCTAGTCCCGTGTTTGAGACTCTTAAATGAGGCTCCACAGACTTTATTTGCATATTTGTATTTCCCAGGGAGCATTGCACCTAGGATTTCACTGATTGAGCGCCTTTGCCGGCTGCCGCAGTGTTTTCTTTGACTGGTCTCTCTGAGGTCAGTGATTGTTTCGTGATGTTAGTTTTGACTGTAATCAAACAGCAGATATACGAAACTATTTGAAAAACGGACGCAACTCTAAGGTGCAGGTCTGGAAAAATGGACAAACTCCTTGGCTTTTTCTTCCAGAGTCACACCCAGATAACTTCTATTTGTCCATGATACCAGCCAGAATACACGGTAGTGTGTGAGGAGCGTACACCACTAGACGATGTGGGAAAAAATGAATGCTCAGTAACTCACCAGGACAAAATAATAAAAGTTGGAGTGCTTTGAAAAAAGCAGTTTGAACAGCAGTGTGCATACAGCAATGCAGCTAGCAGTTAGCCTTAAAAGGCAGTCTAATCACCACCAGCGCTGCTGCACACAACAAAAATCCTCCCCTTTCACTGCACACCAACTGTACAGTGAAAAGCGCTATCAGCAGAAGCAGTTTTTTTTCTTCTTCCCTGCCTAACGCTCTCCCTGTTCAGAATCAGCAGCAGCACTTCTCCCTATTGTAAGATCGGCAGAAGTAAGATGGCGGTCGGCGTTCACAGCCTTTTATACCCTCTGTGACGCCACACAAAGCCAGCCAATCACTTCAATGCCCTTCTCTAAGATGGTTCTGGCCGCTGCCTATGTCATCGCGTTGCCCACAGTATGCGTCCTCCATCATAGGCTGAAAAAAGGCGCTGAAAGCATGATTTGAAACGCGACTTTGGTGCTCGGGTGGCCGACATCATGGCTGACCTCACGCTATGGTCGGGTTTCGTTTCATGAAACCCGACTTTGGCGAAAGTCTGCGATTTTTTAAATTGACCTACCTGTTTCGCTCAACTCTAGTGATGACAGCTTCAAGATGCCTTCTGCATGTCGAGAAATTAGTCACATGCATTGCTCAGGTGTAATATTGGCACATTCTTTCACGCAAACACTCTTCAAATCCTGAAGGTTCTGTGGGCTCCTTCTATGAACTCTGAGCTTTAGTTCCTTCCATAAATTTTCTATTGGATTCAGATCGTGTGATTGGCTATGTCATTCCTGCACCTCTATTTTCTTTTTCTGAAACCAACTGAGAGTCTCCTTGACAGTATGTTTTGGAACATAGTCTTGCTGAAATGTCTACCCTTGTTTCATCTTCATCATCCTGTTAGATGGCAGCAGATATTGAGAGCCTGGTAGCTGGATGGAAAGTAATGCTCAGCTAGTTTTATCAGAACTAACCCACATATGTTTTATTGGATTCAGATCAAGAGACATATTGGTCAACTCTGCCCTTAGATGTGTGTTTTGGATCATTGTCAAGTTGGAGAAATGAATGTCTACCAAGGGCATGGAATGATGGCAGCATCGTCTCTTTCAATATAGAGAAGTACATCTATGAATTCAAGATATCTTCAATGAAATATAGCTCCCCAACATTAGCAGCACTCATCCAGCTGCAAATTAGACCACTGCCACCACCATGTTTCAATGAAAGCATCATGCATTTTTCTTTGTACAGCTCACAATTGCAGCAAAAAATAGTTTTGAAGCCATCAGTTCAAAAAAACATTTATTTTGGTGACATCACTCCAGAATATAGAGTCCCAGTAGTCTTCATATTTTTACCATGGGCCCCAGCAAATTGTAGGTGGCCTTTTTTGTGCATTGGCTTTAGAAGAGGCTTCCTTAATGGACAGCACTCATGCATGTCACTCCTCTACAGTGCATGCAATATTGTGTCATGGGAAATAATCTCCCCAGTTTGGCTGTCTACTTTATCTAACTGCAATGAAAATGCTTGTTGATTTTCTTCTGCCCTTCTCATCAGAATATGCTCCTCTTTAGGTGTTAATTTCTATAGTCAGCCTGGACGTTTGTTTGAGATAGTTGCAGTTCCATCTTTGTTACGTCTTGTGGAAATTATTTTCTTTCTTAGGTCTTGCAAAATTTCTCTTCCATGTGGTGCCATTGTATACGATCTGCTGGACACCTGTTTAATGAGGAATTAGACATATTTGTGATTGAATTTTTGTTAATTAGAATTTTGTACTATATTTAAGTAGTTGACTTCTGGGGACCATGGTTGTTTTAATTATCTAATCAATGGAGGTGGGTTTATAGCCTTGGTTTTAAAATGTTATTTAAAGACAGGTCAAGTGTTCATCCCTTTCTGTTGGACTGGAAAAGATATCATTACAAAGAGGTTCAGCTTGCTTTTGCTGCTGCAAAAGTCACTTTCATGAAAGTATTAGTTTCTACTGTTTTTCATACCTAGAATGATGTTCCTCAATGTCCTATGTTATCGCAATCTTCACTTGCTTGTATGGCCTCTGCTTGCTTCTCAGCCCTCTGGAGCTCCATTTTACCTCTAGAATTATGCAGACTTTGCCCTCAGGATAGGGACATTCCCCAAGTCACTGTAGACCTGCACAATCTTTTCATTAATTGGCCAGAAATTAGAGGTCTCAATATTCTCTAACTCCTTATTACTAGAATAACTACCTGCTTTCACTGGGAAAAGGCTAGAACTTCTAACATTATTGTTGCTATAGCTCAATTGGTAAAGTAGATTGCACTTGATCTTTCTGACCTTGGCTATAAACTGATGTTCTAAAGCCCCCATCACACACAGCGATCTCGCTAGCGAGATCGCTGCTGAGTCACAAGTTTTGTGACGCAACAGCGATCTCACCAGCGAGATCGCTGTGTGTGACAGGTATCAGCGACCGGCCCCCCTGCCGGGTACCACTGATCGTCCTGGAATGGCCAGGACATTTTTTTGATTGCTGGTCTCCCGCTGGCCAGCACGCATCGCTGCGTGTGGCAGGCGGGAGACCAGCGATCAGCGAGCTGGAGCTGGTAACCAAGGTAAACATCGGGTTTCTAAGCGCCGTGCGGCACTTAGAAACCCGATGTGTACCTTGGTTACCAGCTCCCTGCACCAGTGCGCTGGTAACTAAGGTACACAGTGGGTAACTAAGCGACGTGCATTGCTTTTTACCCGCTTGTCGCTGTCCTGATCGCTTGTGAAGCTGCCTGTTTGGCAGCTCACCAGCGATCATGTAGTGACACCAGCGATCCTGACAGGTTCACATCGTTGTCGGGATCGCTGGTGAGTCGCTATGTGTGATGGGGACCTTAGGCTCCCAGACTGGAGTTGTCAAAAACACTAAGAAAGTTTTGTCAATTTACAACACAAATTTCTCTCTCAATAAGAAACAAAAGAACTTCTGATTAACATTTCAAATCACTGGTAACAGTTCCAGCTTCTGAGAGTTCTTCACCCCATTTCTTGGGGGTTCTGCTAACATCATTTATCATTCATTCTTGGAAAATTTGGCCTTAAGTCAATATTTTTACCACAGCCCTTTCAAGCTTTCATCAGTATACAGGACAAAATTTGCCATAGTCAACCCAGGGTTGGATAGGAAACAGATAAACAGCCTCTCAGTTATCTGATATCTGAAGGTCTTACCTGCTTTCGCTGCACATCCTAGGGGATTTTTTGTGAATACAAAAATTCTGAATGTATTTTATACTTTCTACCAATAAAAATAAATATCCCTTTAATTAATATGACTGCCTTCTGGGAATAAACCCATTATAGTGGACACTCTACTAGCCAAGATTTCAAAGAAGTAATTTCAAGTTTTGCAACTTTACATACTTCAAATGTAATGTTTCATTAAATACATCTTTTTATATAATTTAAAATAGGATATAATGTTTAATGCAATACAAAAATTGAATTAAAAGTTATGTCCTGATTATTGCAGTTGTAAGCGGTACAATCTGATATCAGTGATTTTTTTAATTGAGCTGACAAGTGTTTCTTTGTTATTATGTGCTGCCAGAAAGCAGTCATAGCTTAAATTAATCGCCTTTTATATGATGGATACCTCAAACATACAAGGGTTTTAGCACTGATTAGATATTTTTGTTGTGAGACAGAGAGCTAAAAAATAGTATGCATTTTCTTGCTTTCAGCTTGACATACTTACATGAAGATGGCATGTTCTAATATGCATATCCAACTTCTAGCACTTGTTGGGCTCTTTGCATGTGCATCACCATGCTTTTTACTATTTTTCCCACTTTAGTCTCTATTTTCTAGTGATGCTGTTAAAAGAAAGTTATTCACATAAAATGATCTATAGGTTAAATACATTTTTGTGAGACATATATTTTCAAAGATTGTTGGCAATGTTTTTATTTAATTTATATCACAATTTTATATTAACCCCTTTCTGCCATATGACGAACTAGCCCGTCCATGTGCCCTGGGACTTAATTCCCAGGGACGGGATAGTACGTCATAGCGATCAGCGGCGCCCACGTGGTGAGCGCAGCTGATCGTGGCCGGGTGTCAGCTGATTATCACAGCTGACACCCCGCACTATGTGTCAGGGGTGGTCACGGACCGCCCCCGACACGTTAACCCCTGGCACACTGCGATCAAACATGATCAGGGTGTACCGGGGGTTAAAGGAAGCATCGGCAGGGAGGGGGCTCCCTCCGTGCTCTCCTGCGACCCCCACAGCAGTGCATTGTGCAGCGCTGCTGCGGGGCCTCCCTCCCTGCAGGTCCCCGGATCCAATATGGCGACAAAAAGTGTAATAACGCGTGTTCAAAAAGACGCATATAAATAACCATGGTACCGCTGAAAACGACATCTTGTCCCGCAAAAAACAAACCACCACACAGCATCATCAGCAAAAAAATTAAAAAGTTATAGCTCGCAGAATAAAGCGATGCAAAAATAATTGTTTTTAATATAAAATTGTTTTCATTGCATAAAAGCGCCAAAACATAAAAAAATGACATAAATGAGGTATCACTGTAACCGTACTGACTCAAAGAATAAAACTGCCTTATCAATTTTACCGCACGTGGAACAGTGTAAACGCACCCCCCAAAAGAAATTCTTGAAATGCTGCTTTTTGTTCATTCTGCGTCCCAAAAATCAGAATAAAAAGCGATCAAAAAATGTCACGTGCCCGAAAATGCTACCAATTAAAAATGTCAACTCGTCCCGCAAAAAATAAGACCTCATATGACACTGTGGGTCAAAATATGGAAAAATTATAGCTCTCAAAATGTGGTGATGCAAAAACTATTTTTACAATAAAAAGTGTTTTTCAGCATATGACAGCTGCCAAAAATAAAAACCTGCCATAAATAGTAAATCAAACCCCCCTTTATCACCCCCTTAGTTAGGGAAAAATACTAAAATTAAAAAAATGTATTTATTTCCATTTTCCCATTAGGGCTAGGGTTAGGGCTAGGGTTAACGTCAGGGCTAGGGTTAGGGCTGAGATTAGGGTTAGGGGTGTGTTGGGTTTAGGGTTGGAGTTAGAATTGGGGGGTTTCCACTGTTTGGGCACATCAGGTGATCTCCAAACGCAACATGGCGTCTGATCTCAATTCCAGCCAATTCTGCGTTGAAAAAGTCAAACGGTGCTCCTTCCCTTCCAAGCTCTGCCATGTGCCCAAACAGTGTTTTACCCCCACATATGGGATATCATCCTACTCAGGACAAATTGCAAAACAACTTTTAGGGTCCAATTTCTTCTGTTACCCTTAGGAAAATAAAAAATTGGAGGCAAAAATATCATTTTTGTGGAAAAAAATATGATCTTTTTATTTTCACGCCCGGGCGTTATAAACTTCTGTGAAGCACTTGGGGGTTCAAAGTGCTCACCACATATCTAGATAAGTTCTGTAGGGTGGTCTAGTTTCCAAAATGGGGTTACTTGTGGGGGGTTTCCACTGTTTAGGTACATCAGGAGCTCACCAAAGGCAACATGACACCCGCAGA
Source organism: Dendrobates tinctorius (assembly GCF_039654945.1). Classification (NCBI taxonomy): domain Eukaryota; kingdom Metazoa; phylum Chordata; class Amphibia; order Anura; family Dendrobatidae; genus Dendrobates; species Dendrobates tinctorius. Next base: position 17,157,303 of record NW_027361795.1, on the reverse strand, counting down.
CCATTCCATCAAAGTCAGCATTCCAAAATGTCACTACTTCCCTTCTGAGCCCTGACGTGTGCCCATACAGTAGTTTTCTCCCACATATGGGTTTAAGCGTACTCAGGACAAATTGGACAACAACTTTTGGGGTCCAATTTCTCCTGTTACAATTGGGACTAAAAAAAAAAATTGGGGACTAAAAGATCATGTTTGTTTAAAAATATGATTTTCTTATTTTCACGCCGGGCGTTATAAACTTCTGTGAAGCCCTTGGGGGTTCAAAGTGCTCACCACACATCTAGATAAGTTCCTTGGGGGGTCTAGTTTCCAAAATGGTGTCATTTGTGGGGGTTTACACTGTTTAGGCACATCAGGGGCTTTCCAAGCGCGGCATTGCGCCCAATCTCAATTCCAGCCAAAAAAGTCAAATGGCGCTGCTTCCCTTCCGAGCTCTGCCATGCGCCCAAATAGTGGTTTACCCCTACTTATGGGGTATCAGTGTACTCAGGACAAATTTCACAATAACATTTGGTGTCCTGTTACCCTTGGAAAAATAAAAATTGAGGGTGTAAAGATCATTTTTGTAGAAAAATATGATTTTTTAATTGTACCGCTGTATGTTATAAACTTTTATGAAGCCCTTGAGGGTTCAAATTTCTCACCACACATCTAGATAAGTTCCTTGGGGGGTTTAGTTTCCAAAATGGTGTCATTTGTGGGGGGTTTCCACTGTTTTGGTACATCAGGGGCTTTTCAAACGCGACATGGTCTCCGATCTCAATTCCAGCCAAAAAAGTCAAATGGCGCTGCTTCCCTTCCGAGCTCTGCCATGCGCCCAAATAGTCGTTTACACCCACATATTGAGTATCCGCGTACTCAGGACAAATTGCACAATAACTTTTAGGGTCCTGTTACCCTTGGGAAAATAAAATTTGGGGGTGAAAAGATAGTTTTTGTGGATAAAAATATGATTTTTTAATTGTACGGCTGTATGTTATAAACTTCTGTGAAGCCCTTGTGGGTTCAAAGTTCTCAACACATATCTAGATAAGTTCCTTGGAGGGTCTAGTTTCCAAAATGAGGTTACTTGTGGGGGGTTTCCACTGTTTAGGTACATCAGGGGCTCTCCAAACATGACATGGCGTCCAATCTGAATTCCAGCCAATTTTGGATTGAAAAAGTCAAACGGCGCTCTTTCCCTTCTGAGCTCTGCCATGCGCCGAAACAGTGGTTCCCCCCCACATATCAGGTATCAGTGTACTCAGGACAAATTGTACAATAGCTTTTGCAGTCCAATTTCTCCTGTCATCTTGGTAAAATAAAAAAAATTGGACCTGAAATAATTTTTTGTGAAAAAAAGTTAAATGTTAATTTTTTTAAACATTCAAAAAATTCCTGTGAAGCACCTGAAGGGTTAATAAACTTCTTAAATATGGTTTTGAGCACATTGAGGGGTGCAGTTTTTGGAATGGTGTCACTTTTGGGTATTTTCTATCATATAGACCCCTCAAAGTGATTTCAAATGTGATGTGTTAAGCTCCAAACAGAAGAAAATGGTCGCACTCCACGGGATGAATTATGTTCGTTTTATTGACACATAAAATTACATGTCAAGTCGGGGTAGTGGTAAAAAGTGCAGAGAGGCTGACAACGGCCGTTTCGCCCTGTCAAAGTGCTTCTACGGGTCAGAGTGTAGGAGGAAATGACGGATTCATATGCTCCTCGCATCTCCATCTCTCCTCCTACCTCAGCTGTTGTCTAAAGTGACAAGTGAATTAAAACCATGTGAAACGCATGATACATACACACCATACATTTTCAACTGACCATCTGCCGGCGGACAAAAAATTCCATTGCTAGTTGAGACAAAACTAACAATACTTTGGTCATACCATGTGAAAGACCTAATACAATTAGACTAACCCTCCATAAGAAGGTCTTTATCTAGAAAAGTGCAGCATATTATACATACATATAAATAAATTCTGCTATACATATGTTACCACCAATGCTGTCATTTCTTTAATACATATACAATAACAATTGTTATAACCTTCTCAAATGTGATGTGGTCCGTAAAAAATGGTGTTGCAAAAATGAGAAATCGCTGGTCAAATTTTAACCCTTATAACTTCCTAACAAAAAAAAACTTGGTTCCAAAATTGTGCTGATGTAAAGTAAACATGTGGGAAATGTTACTTATTAAGTTTTTTGTGTGCCGTATCTCTGTGATTTAAGGGCATAAAAATTCAAAGTTGGAAAATTGCAAAATTTTCTACATTTTTGCCAAATTTCCATTTTTTTCACAAATAAACGCAAGTTATTTGAATGAAATTTTACCACTAGCATGAAGTACAATATGTCATGAGAAAACATTGTCAGAATCACCGGGATCCATGGAAGTGTTTCAGAGTTATTACCTCATAAAGGGACAGTGGTCAGAATTGTAAAAATTGGCCCGGTCCAATTTTTTCCATTTTAGCAAGTAAAAAAATCTGATCCTTTTATCCTAATTTCGAAATAACACAAACAGTTGCACCCAGTTAATGTCAGATGACATCATCTTTCTAAAGACTTTGGGGGTATCCATCAAACTTTTTTGCTGGACTCTGACATTAAAGTGTTGCAAATTATGTTGCACATAGCTTTTGAGCAAAAATGTGCAACCTTTGCTATTTTACCCTGCTCTTGCTGTTGTTTAAAATAAGGTGGGATGGTGGGAGTATTTAGCTAAGCATATAAGCTGCAAGCCATATTTATGAATTCTCACTTTTTTAAAAAATAGAAAACAGTTGAAAATCTGACTCCAGTAGGTCATAAAATGTGGCGCTCTGTATAGCAATTGGAGAGGAGCAAACAAAATACCCTAAAACAATGGATAGCCATGAGAGTCCACACAAGGAATGTTCAATTAAAAAATATATACTTTTATTCAATGATAGTGGCAAATAGTAGTGCTACATAAAAAATGTGCACGTATCAGGATGAAATATACATAAATAGAAATAGAATAAAATAAGAGCATATGATTGCGTATATAAAACTAATATTATAAATGGTGGACCCAAAAGAAAGAAAATGCAAGAATTCAATTAAAATATGTTTGGTACTGTGATGCAGTGACCCCTGTGACAGCTATGGGGCGCTGTATGGGACATTGTAATAGGGAAAATGGTGACCGGCAGGGTTGTGAATGGCTGATATGTATCACAAGTGTGGGTGCCTTGTGATGGAAGCTGGAATATGTGTTGATCAGCAGAGGTACTGCTGGGGGTTTGCTGCAGTGTATCAGGGAAAGCTTCCAGGTGACTTTGTGAGATGGATGGGACCAGTCACCTACAAACCCACCCAGGGGCGTTTGTCTGAATGCCCAGAATAAAGCCTGTATGTGTGTGGCTGTGTGTGCAATAGGACCTTTAGTGACCGGTGGGTGTGGTTATGGACCATATAATGTGCCTGAGGTCTGGTCACATGTAGGGAGAGTGTGTACCTGAATGGTTCACGGTGGAAGGTCCTGCAGGGTCTAGGTGTTGGAAGGTGTGCTGCCTTCCTGAATAGCACCTGCTGCGACCTTGGACCTGGTGAGGCCGGTGTGTTGGGAGTCCCTGGGAGTAGGGACCACACATATTACCACACATAATCCTGCCCCCACCACATTACCATGCATAATCCCGCCCCCCACCACATTACCACACATAATCCCGCCCCCAACCACATTACCACACATAATCCCGCCCCCCCACATTACCACACATAATCCCGCCCCCCCCCACATTACCACACAAGGCTCCGTCCCCCCACATTACCACACGAGGCTCCGTCCCCCCACATTACCAAATGAGGCTCCGTCCCCACACATTACCACACGAGGCTCCGTTCCCCCACATTACCACATGAGGCTCTGTCCTCACACATTACCACACGAGGCAGCGTCCCCACACATTACCACACGAGGCTCCATCCCTACACATTACCACACGAGGCTCTGTCCCCACACATTACCACATGAGGCTCTGTCCTCACACATTACCACACGAGGCAGCGTCCCCACACATTACCACACGAGGCTCCATCCCTACACATTACCACACGAGGCTCCATCCCTACACATTACCACACGAGGCTCTGTCCCCGCACATTACCACACGAGGCTCCGTCCCCACACATTACCACACAAGGCTCTGTCCCCACACATTACCACATGAGGCTCCGTCTTCACACATTAACACACGAGACTCCGTCCCCCCACATTACCACACGAGGCTCCGTCCCCACACATTACCACATGAGGCTCTGTCCTCACACATTACCACACGAGGCAGCGTCCCCACACATTACCACACGAGGCTCCATCCCCACACATTACCACACGAGGCTCTGTCCCCGTACATTACCACACGAAGCTCCGTCCCCACACATTACCACACAAGGCTCCATCCCCCCACATTACCACATGAGGCTCCGTTCGCCCACATTAACACACGAGGCTCCATCCCCACACATTACCACACGAGGCTCTGTCCCCACACATTACCACACGAGGCTCCGTCCCCACACATTACCACACGAGGCTCCGTCCTCACACATTACCACACGAGGCTGCACCCCCACACATTACCACACGAGGCTCCACTCCCCCACATTACCACATGAGGCTCCATCCCCTCACATTACCACACGATTCTCCGTCCCCACACATTACCACACGAGGCTCCATCCCCACACAAGGCTCCGCCCCCACACATTACCACACGCAGCACTTCCTTTCTATGTAACTCAACCACTTCAGCTAAGGTAAACGTACATTTAATTATGTTTACAGAGAAATTTTAACTTAATTTATATTTCGTTATGAAATTTGTTTAGATGCTGGAATGAATAAAAATGCACATCTTACTGAATCCAGTTTGTTTTTGAATTTACACTGTGAATAAAATGTATCATTAGTATTATTCAGATTTTTAATGATTGTTATTGTTATTAACTTCATTTTAATTTAATTTACCATCTGCGTAAGCGCTATTGAATGTTGTCATTATTTACTTTAGTTTAATCACCAGCAGCGTTAATTAGATAGCAATGAGCGTGCCGAGCGTTAGCTGGCTGGAAACATCTAGTATATACTGTATATATAAAATCATGGAATCGTAGAGTTGGAAGGGACCTCCTGGGCCATCTGGTCCAACCCCCTGCTCAAAGCAGGATTCGCTAAATCATCCCAGATAGATGTCTGTCGAGCCTCTGTTTGAAGACTTCCATTGAAGTAGAACTCACCACTTCTCGTGGCAGTCTGTTCCACTCATTGATCACTCTAACTGTCAAAAAGTTTTTTCTAATATCTAATCTGTGCCTCCTCCCATTGCTTCTAGTCTTTCCTTGTGCAAATGAGAATAAAGATGATCCTTCTACAATGAGCCAGCCCTTGAGATATTTGTAGACAGCTATTAAGTCTTCTCTCAGTCTTTTCTATTGCAAGCTAAACATTCCCAAATCATGCAACCTTTCCTCATAAGACAGGGTTTGCAGACCGGTCACCATTCTGGTCGTTCTTTTCTGAACTTGCTCCAGTTTGTTGATGTCTTTTTTAAAATGTGGCGCCTAAAACGGGACACAGTATTCCAGATGAGGTCTGACCAAAGAGGAGTAGAGGGCAATAATGACTTCACGTGATCTAGACTGTATGCTTCTGTTAATACATCCTAGAATTGCATTTGCCTTTTTTGCTGCTGCATCACACTGTTGACTCATATTCAGTATGTGATCTATTAGTATACCCAAGTCTTTTTCACATGTGCTGTTGCTTAGCCCTATTCCTCCCATTCTGTATATGCTTTTTTCATTTTTATTGCCCAGATGTAGTACTTTGCATTTTTCTCTGTTAAAAACCATTATGTTAGTTGCTGCCCACTGCTCCAGTTTATTTATCTTTTTGAATCCTCTCTCTCTCTTCTCTAGTATTAGCTATCCCTCCTAGCTTTGTGTCATCAGCAAATTTAATCAGTTTATCCTCAATTCCTTCATCTAAATCATTGATAAAGATGTTGAACAATACAGAGCCCAGGACAGAGCCCTGTTGTACCACACTTGAGACATTCTTCCAACTGGATGTGCAGCCATTTACGACCACTCTTTGGGTCCGATCACTAAGCCAGTTATGAATCCACCTAACAGTTGCCTTGTCCATTCCATACCTAGTCATTTTTTCAATAACGATTGTGTGAGATACTTTGTCAAATATTTTGCTGAAGTCAAGATATACTATATCTACAGCATTTCCCTGATCCACCCAATCAGTGATTCTGTCATAGAAAGAAATTAAGTTAGTCTGACATGACTTATTAGTTACAAACCCATGCTGACTCTGTTTAATCACTTCAGTCGTATCCAGGTACTGACATACATGTTGTTTAATAATTTGTTCAAAGATCTTTCCTGGTATAGAAGTCAGACTCACCGGCCTATAGTTGCCTGGGTCCACCTTCTTCCCCTTTTTGAAGATAGGAACAACAATTGCTCTTCTCCAGTCTTCTGGAACTTCTCCTGTTCTCCAAGAATTTTCAAAGATTATGGAGAGGGGTTCAAAAATTTCTTCGGCTATCTCCTTCAGTACTCTGGGGTGTAATTCATCTGGACCTGGAGACTTGAATTCATTTAGGTTAGCCAAGTGTTTCCTCACTAGCTTTCTGTTTACAGATATCCTGGATCCTTCTGCTACCTTAATAGGACAGTGAAAAACAGTGGATGTTACATTTCCTTTCTGAGAGAAAACAGATGCAAAATAGGAATTTAAAAGTTCGGCCTTTTCAACATCCTGTGTTACCATTTCAACATTTTCATCCTGTAAAAAATCCTCTAGTATTTTTGACTTTTCTTTTACTTTTGACATATCCCCAAAATCCTTTACTATTGCTTTTGATGTTTCTTGCAAGCCTCAATTCATTGTCAACTTTAGATAATCTGATTTGTGCCCTGCAGGTTCTGCAGACAGCATTATATTCTTCTTTAGATATGCCTCCCTCTTTCCATTTTATAAACATTTCTTTCTTCCTTTTTAGCATGTGCTTAAGTTCTGTGTTCATCCATCCTGGTTACCTTAAATGCTTCCTATTCTTCCCTCTTTTCGGAATTGTTAACAATTGTGCTTTGAGAATTTCATTTTTCAAGATTTCCCATCCTTCCTGGACATTTTTGTCTTTAAGGATATCCAGCCATTGTATCCCTCCAATTCTCTTTCTGAATCCCTTAAAATCTGCCTTTCTGAAATCTAACCTTGATGTCTGAGTCTTCACAGGTCTTCCTCCTTCTAGTTATCCAAAATTCTAAAATAGCATGGTCGCTACCTCCAAGGGTCCCAGCCACTTTTACCTCCTCAACCATTTCCTCCCTGTTTATAAGGATTAGATCCAAGGTAGCAGATCCCCTTGTTTTCTCCCCTACCTTTTGGAAGATAAAGTTGTCAGCAAGAGAGGATAAGAATTTCCTTGACCTGTTAGTTTTGCCTGAGAGAGATTCCCAACAAATGTCTGGATAGCTGAAGTCTCCCATTACAACTATGTCATATTTTTTGGAGAACTTCATCCATATCTTCAGCTTGCACAAGCGGTCTGTAGTAAATGGCTACAATGGTGTCCTTTCCATTGTTCTGTCCTTGTACTCTTATCCAAACAGTTTCCACAGAACTCACAGTCTCTGAAGCTTCAATCTCTTGGCAGATATACGTGTTTCTAACATACAATGCGACACCCCCTCCTCGTTTATCATGTCTGTTTCTTGCAAATAAGTTGTATCCTTCTAGCCTTGTATTCCAATTATGTGTATCGTCCCACCAAGTTTCAGTGATTCCAATGACATCATATTTCTTTTCCTGTGTTAGTAGTCCCAGTTCTCCTTATTTGTTGCCCATGCTTTGTGCATTAGTATAGAAAGATTTTAGTTTGTGATTGGTTTCTCTTTCTCCAATATTTTTATTATTTAGATTTTTTTTGTCTTTGTTCTTTCCTCCCACTTCTAACACCAGAGTTCTCAATAGCATTTGCCAGGTGTATGGCTTTTTTTTTTTAGGTTGATAGGCTTTTTTTTTTAAGTTGATATGTTTTGTATTTATTTATAAAAAAAATCAGAAATTTGACAAAAATGTAAAAAAATAGCAATTTTCAAACTTTGAATTTCCTACATGTCTGCCTTACATCAGCACCATTTGTAAAATGTTATTTTATTTTGATAGCATTTTAGGAGGTTTTAAAATGTAGCAAAAAATTATCAAAAATTGATCCAAAAAGGGTATCCAACTGTTAAATCATATATATCCCTAAAAATTATCTTTATTGATTAAAAAACCATATGCAATGGTTCACACCAAAAAAAATGCACAAACAAAAACAACCGTGTTCCAAAATTACCAATTAAAAATGGGTAAGCTAGAAGTCCCTCTTACGTCAACTAGGCTGTCGCCTTCCTGGCTGCGGAGGTTGGCACCCTAGGGGGGAATGTTGTGGCGCCCCCGCTCCACAATGGCTGACCCTGGGAGCACTGTAACACCCTACAGCCACTAGGGGAACCCTCCTATCCGATGTCCTAAAGGATCCCCTATCAATAGACATAGACGATCCTATATCTAAGAGGACCCTAGACCCCAATTAAAAGCATAATATAACGCTGTAAGCGTCACTCTGTCTGAAGCCTTTATAGAATGCGCAAGCTCGACATGCCTGTGCAGTCTGGCTCCATACAGAGTGACGCATCCCCCCAGGAGATCGCGGTATGCATAAGCACTGAACGCATACCGTGATCTCCGCAACACCTTACCGATCCAGTGTTGCTGTTGCAGCGGGGTCTTGTGTCTTAATGTGATGTCAGAATGAGGGCAGCTTGTGGTGCTGGAATTGGTGCATGCGCAGTCCACGCTTACCGCCGCCATTTTGTAGAAGACACACTGCAGTGTGTCTTCAAGAAAATGGCGCCAGAAAGCGAGGACTGCGCAGGCGCCGAGTCTGGCACCACAACACGCCCTCTCCAGATATACATCATGGAACAACAACTTAACGATCGGGTATTGACGCGGGCCCTCTCCTGACATCATAGCGAGACCCCGCGTCAATACCCAGTGTGTCTTCAAGAAAATGGTGACGGAAAGCGAGGGCTGTTCAGTCTCTGAGTCCAGCACCACAACATCTCAAGACATCACGGCCCAACAATGTAATGATCGGGAATTGATGCGGGGTCTCGCCGTAATGTCAGGAGAGAGGGGGTTGTGTCATCAGAATCGGGCGCCGAATTCGACTGCACAGTCCCACCCTCTCCTGACCTCACGGCATAGGGGGGGTGAGGGGACCATGCATACCAGGATAGGGGGGTGAGGGTACCATGCATACCAGGATAGGGGGGTGAAGAGTACCATGCATACCAGAATTGAGGATGAGGGGACCTTGCATACCAGAATTGGGAGGTAAGGGGTACCATGTATACCAGGATTGGGGATGAGGGTGTTAGGCATCGAGTTCCCCCACTGCGCAGGGGGACTCTCAAGCCATGTCCTCTGCGGTTTCCCATTCCTCTATGGCCGCAGAGATTCCTGCTCAACAGAGATGTCTGTCTCGGCGTCTTGTCCAGGCTGATGCTAGGAGTCTGTTTGCTCCTTCAGGCTCTGCTATAACACCGTGCTTGAGTCAGCAGCTAGCAGACACTTCTGGGACTAAGTCCTCTCTTTTGCTTACTAAGCATTGGAGGTCAGAGGTCACATGCACAGGTCCTGTTCCTGCTCGGATTGGTCCACTGGGAAGGTCCCGGAAGGACGCCGCTATAAAAGAGTTGCATGGCTGCTTGTCCATGCGCTAGTATAGACTCTTATTTTACTTTGTGTGAGGGATGATGGATGCATGAAACTGGTGACTGGTGCATTAGAGCTCCCCTCCCTTGGATACGTATATTATAGGGCTATAGAGTTAGAGTCAGTGCCTACTAGTGGCTTGGTCTGCACCACGGTGCTTCCACATCTCAGCACCTCACTCAGTGCCATATGGTGCCGTCCAGCTCTGGGCAGCTTCAGTACCGCATTTAGCGGGTGCATCCGCCAGTGCGACGCCATGCGCAAGTCTAGCACTTTCCTCTCTTGTCCGGGTGGTTAGTGGCGTCTGCCAGAGTGGTACAGTTCACACGTAGTGTGCTTTATTTATTAATTTGTTTCTTCCTGGCACCACAGTTGTGGTTCCAAGCACTAGTGTGACTAGAGGGACTCTAACCCAGTGTCTCAGGGGTAGAGTTCTGTGTCTATACACCAGTGCTCACATTGCCAAGCTCTGTGAGCATAAACAGGCTGCGGCATTTGTGTTTGGTGGTCGGGCGACTCTGTGAGGTAACAGAGTCCGCCTCTGTACACACTAGAATCATAGAATCGTAGAGTTGGAAGGGACCTCCTGGGCCATCTGGTCCAACCCCCTGCTCAAAGCAGGATTCGCTAAATCATCCCAGTCAGATGTCTGTCCAGCCTCTGTTTGAAGACTTCCATTGAAGGAGAACTCACCACTTCTCGTGGCAGCCTGTTCCACTCATTGATCACTCTAACTGTCAAAAAGTTTTTTCTAATATCTAATCTGTGTCTCCTCCCATTCAGTTTCATCCCATTGCTTCTAGTCTTTCCTTGTGCAAATGAGAATAAAGTTGATCCTTCTACAATGTGACAGCCCTTTAGATATTTGTAGACAGCAATTAAGTCTCCTCTCAGTCTTCTCTTTTGCAAACTAAACATTCCCAAATCCTGCAACCTTTCCTCATAAGACAGGGTTTGCAGACCGGTCACCATTCTGGTCGCTCTTTTCTGAACTTGCTCCAGTTTGTTGATGTCTTTTTTAAAATGTGGTGCCCAAAACTGGACACAATATTCCAGATGAGGTCTGACCAAAGAGGAGTAGAGGGAAATAATGACTTCACGTGATCTAGACTGTATGCTTCTGTTAATACATCCTAGAACTGCATTTGCCTTTTTTGCTGCTGCATCACACTGTTGACTCAAATTCAGTCTGTGATCTATTAGTATACCCAAGTCTTTTTCACATGTGCTGTCACTTAGCCCTATTCCTCCCATTCTATATATGCTTTTTTTCATTTTTATTGCCCAGATGTAGTACTTTGCATTTCTCCCTGTTAAAAACCATTCTGTTAGTTACTGCCCACTTCTCCAGTTTATTTAAATCTTTTTGAATCCTCTCTCTCTCTTCTCTAGTATTAGCTATCCCTCCTAGCTTTGTGTCATCAGCAAACTTAATCAGTTTACCCGCAATTCCTTCATCTAAATCGTTGATAAAGATGTTGAACAATACAGGGCCCAGGACAGAGCCCTGTGGTACCCCACTTGAGACATTCTTCCAACTGGATGTGCAGCCATTTACGACCACTCTTTGGGTCCGATCACTAAGCCAGCTATGAATCCACCTAACAGTTGCCTTGTCCATTCCATACTTAGTCATTTTTTCAATAAGGATTGTATGAGAGACTTTGTCAAATGCTTTGCTGAAGTCAAGATATACTATATCTACAGCATTTCCTTGATCCACCCAATCAGTGATACCGTCATAGAAGGAAATTAAGTTAGTCTGACATGACTTATTAGTTACAAACCCATGCTGACTGTTTGATCACTTCATTCTTATCCAGGTATTGACTTACATGTTGTTTAATAATTTGTTCAAAGATCTTTCCTGGTATAGAAGTCAGACTCACCGGCCTATAGTTGCCTGGGTCCACCTTCTTCCCCTTTTTGAAGATAGGAACAACATTTGCTCTTCTCCAGTCTTCTGGCACTTCTCCTGTTCTCCAAGAATTTTCAAAGATTATGGAGAGTGGTTCAGAAATTTCTTCTGCTATCTCCTTCAGTACTCTGGGGTGTAATTCATCTGGACCTGGAGACTTGAATTCATTTAGGTTAGCTAAGTGTTTCCTCACTATCTTTCTGTTTATAGATATCCTGGATTCTTCTATTCCCTTAATAGGACAGTGAATAACAGTTGGTGTTACATTTCCTTTCTGAGAGAAAACAGATGCAAAATAGGAATTTAAAAGTTCAGCCTTCTCAACATCCTGTCTTACCATTTCATCATTTTCATCCTGTAAAAATCCTATAGCATCTTTGACTTTTCTTTTACCTTTGACATATCCCCAAAATCCTTTATTATTGCTTTTGACATCTCTTGCAAGCCTCAATTCATTTCCAGCTTTAGCTAATCTGATTTGTGCCCTGCAGATTCTGCAGACAGCATTATATTCTTCTTTAGATATGCCTCCCTCTTTCCATTTTATAAACATTTTTTTCTTCCTTTTTAGCATGTGCTTAAGTTCTGTGTTCATCCATCCTGGTTTCCTTAAATGCTTCCTATTCTTCCCTCTTTTCGGAATTGTTAACAACTGTGCTTTGAGAATTTCATTTTTCAAGATTTCCCATCCTTCCTGGACATTTTTGTCTTTAAGGATATCCAGCCATTGGATCCCTCCAATTATCTTTCTGAATCCCTTAAAATCTGCCTTTCTGAAATCTAACCTTGACGTCTGAGTCTTCACAGGTCTTCCGCCTCTAGTTATCCAAAATTCTAAAATAGCATGGTCGCTACCTCCTAGGGTTCCAGCCACTTTTACCTCCTCAACCATTTCCTCCCTGTTTATAAGGATTAGATCCAAGGTAGCAGTTCCCCTTGTTTTCTCCCCTACCTTTTGGAAGATAAAGTTGTCAGCAAGAGAGGATAAGAATTTCCTTAACCTGTTAGTTTTGCCTGAGAGAGATTCCCAACAAATGTCTGGATAGTTGAAATCTCCCATGACAACTATGTCATATTTTTTGGAGAACTTGGCCATTTGATGCATAAAGAGTTCATCCATATCTTCAGCTTGCACAGGCGGCCTGTAGTAAATGCCTACAATGGTGTCCTTTCCATTGTTCTGTCCTTGTATTCTTACCCAAAGTGTTTCCACAGAACTCCCAGTCTCTGAAGCTTCAATCTCTGTGCAGATATATGCGTTTCTAACATACAATGCAACACCCCCTCCTCGTTTATCAAGTCTGTTTCTTGCAAATAAGTTGTATCCTTCTAGTCTTGTATTCCAATCATGTGTATCGTCCCACCAAGTTTCAGTGATTCCAATGACATCATATTTCTTTTCCTGTGTTAGTAGTTCCAATTCTCCTTGTTTGTTGCCCATGCTTTGTGCATTAGTATAGAAACACAAGGTGGAGTTAACCTTGTGTGTTCCTCTATTGTACCGCCATTACTGAGCAGCAGTTACCATCTCTGCACAGTGGACCCCGGGCTGTGAAAGCACCTTATACTTTTTTATTATTTGGCACGTTCCGCCAGCCCGTAACAGAGGGGACCATGTATACCAGGATTGGCGGGTGAAGGAGTACCATGCATCCTACAATAGGGAAGAGGGAGGACCATGCATACCAGGATTGGGGGGTGAGGGGACCATGCATACCAGGTTTGGGGTGTGAGGGGACCATGCATTCTAGGATTGGGTAGTGAGGGGACCATGCATTGCAGGATTGGAGGGTGAGGGGACCACGTATTCCAGGATTGAGGGGTGAGGGGACCATGCATTCTAGGATTGTGGGGTGAGGGGACCATGCTTTCCAGGATGGGGGTGAGGGGACCATGCATACCAGGATTGGGGGGTGAGTGGACCATTCATACCAGGATAGGAGGGTGAGGGGTCCATGCATACCAGGATAGGGGGGTGAGGGGCCCATGCATACCAGGATTGGGGGATGAGGGGTACCATGCATACCAGGATAGGGGGGTGAGGGGTACCATGCATACCAGAATTGGGGATGAGGGGACCTTGCATACCAGAATTGGGAGGTAAGGGGTGCCATGTATACCAGGATTGGGGATGAGGGGACCATGCATACCAGGATTGGTGGGTGAAAGAGTACCATACATACTACGATAGGAATGAGGGAGGGCCATGCTTACCAGGATTGTTGGATGAGGGAACCATGCATTCCAGGATTGAGGGGTGAGGGGAACATGCATACCAGGATTGGGGGGGTGAGGGAACCATGCATACCAGGATTGTTGGGCGAGGGGACCATGCATACCCGGATTAGGGGGTGAGAGAACCATGCATACCATGATAGGTATGAGGGGGTACCATGTATACCAGGATTGGGGGGTGAGGGGACCATACATACCAGGATGAGGTATGGAGTGCTATGCATACCAGGATTGGTGGGGGGAGCATACATACAAGAATAGGGATAAGGGGGCCATGCATACCATTATAGGGATGAGGGGTCATGCATAGCAGGATAGTGATGAGGGGTGCCATACGTACCAGGGTAGGAGGCGGCAGCACATACCAGGATGGGAGACCATATACCAATAAAAATGTCTGCCACCCAGGCGTAGAACGGGTTAATAGCTAATATATATATATATATATATATACACAGTGGGGCAAAAAAGTATTTAGTCAGTCAGCAATAGTGCAAGTTCCACCACTTAAAAAGATGAGAGGCGTCTGTAATTTACATCATAGGTAGACCTCAACTATGGGAGACAAACTGAGAAAAAAAAATCCAGAAAATCACAATGTCTGTTTTTTTTTCATTTTATTTGCATATTATGGTGGAAAATAAGTATTTGGTCAGAAACAAGCAATCAAGATTTCTGGCTCTCACAGACCTGTAACTTCTTCTTTAAGAGTCTCCTCTTTCCTCCACTCATTACCTGTAGTAATGGCACCTGTTTAAACTTGTTATCAGTATAAAAAGACACCTGTGCACACCCTCAAACAGTCTGACTCCAAACTCCACTATGGTGAAGACCAAAGAGCTGTCAAAGGACACCAGAAACAAAATTGTAGCCCTGCACCAGGCTGGGAAGACTGAATCTGCAATAGCCAACCAGCTTGGAGTGAAGAAATCAACTGTGGGAGCAATAATTAGAAAATGGAAGACATACAAGACCACTGATAATCTCCCTCGATCTGGTGCTCCACGCAAAATCCCACCCCGTGGGGTCAGAATGATCACAAGAACGGTGAGCAAAAATCCCAGAACCATGCGGGGGGACCTAGTGAATGAACTGCAGAGAGCTGGGACCAATGTAACAAGGCCTACCATAAGTAACACACTACGCCACCATGGACTCAGATCCTGCAGTGCCAGACGTGTCCCACTGCTTAAGCCTGTACATGTCCGGGCCCATCTGAAGTTTGCTAGAGAGCATTTGGATGATCCAGAATAGTTTTGGGAGAATGTCCTATGGTCTGATGAAACCAAACTGGAACTGTTTGGTAGAAACACAACTTGTCGTGTTTGGAGGAAAAAGAATACTGAGTTGCATCCATCAAACACCATACCTACTGTAAAACATGGTGGTGGAAACATCATGCTTTGGGGCTGTTTCTCTGCAAAGGGGCCAGGACGACTGATCCGGGTACATGAAAGAATGAATGGGGCCATGCATCGTGAGATTTTGAGTGCAAACCTCCTTCCATCAGCAAGGGCATTGATGATGAAACGTGGCTGGGTCTTTCAACATGACAATGATCCAAAGCACACCGCCAGGGCAACGAAGGAGTGGCTTCATAAGAAGCATTTCAAGGTCCTGGAGTGGCCTAGCCAGTCTCCAGATCTCAACGCTATAGAAAACCTTTGGAGGGAGTTGAAAGTCCATGTTGCCAAGCGAAAAGCCAAAAACATCACTGCTCTAGAGGAGATCTGCATGGAGGAATGGGCCAACATACCAACAACAGTGTGTGGCAACCTTGTGAAGACACAGAAAACGTTTGACCTCTGTCATTGCCAACAAAGGATATATCACAAAGTATTGAGATGAAATTTTGTTTCTGACCAAATACTTATTTTCCACCATAATATGCAAATAAAATGAAAAAAAAACAGACAATATGATTTTCTGGATTTTTTTTTCTCAGTTTGTCTCCCATAGTTGAGGTCTACCTATGATGTAAATTACAGATGCCTCTCATCTTTTTAAGTGGTGGAACTTGCACTATTGCTGACTGACTAAATACTTTTTTGCCCCACTGTATATATATATATATATAAACGCCTTATCGTGTCTGTCTGTAACCGAAATTTCGGGCTGCTGATTGGTCGCAGCTGTTTGTAACGGTAAGCTGCGCCTGACGCCGACCGGTCGCGGCCGCTAGGCCGCGACCATTCAGCGGCAGGCGCCGGCCTTAACCTGTAAAAAAGAGAATTAAAATATAAAAAAGTTATTCTCACCTTCCGACAGCCTCCTGTCTTCTTTCCACGCACCCGGCCTCACGTTCCCAGTAATGCTTTGCGGCTTACACCGCTGATGACGTCACTCTTGAGAGAGCGAGAAAGAAGACCGACGTCATCAGCGATCTAACCCGCAAAGCATTACTGGGAATGCGAGGCCGGGTACGTGGAAAGAAGACAGGAGGCAGTCGGAAGGTGAGAATAACTTTTTTTTATTTTTTAATATTATTTTTGTACAGGGCCGCAGCAGTGTTTGGTCGCAGCTACAGGGCCGCGTTGCTTATTGATCGTGGACAGAGGGCCGCGACGCTGATTGGTCGCGGCTACACAGAAAGGGGGGTGAGGGGACCATGTATACCAGGAAAGGGGGTGAGGGGACCATGCATACCAGGAAAGGGGGGTGAGGGAACCATGCATACCAGGATTTGGGGGTGAGGGGACAATGCATACCAGGATTGGGGGGTGAGGGGACAATGCATACCAGGATTGGGGGGTGAGGGGACCATGCATACCAGGATTGGGGGGTGAGGAGACCATGCATACCCGGACTGGGGGGTGAGGGGACCATGCATACCAAGAAAGGGGGGTGAGGGGACCATGCATACCACGAAAGGGGGGTGAGGGGAAAATGCATACCAAGAAAGGGGGGTGAGGGGACTATGCATACCAGGAAAGGGGGGTGAGGGGACCATGCATATCAGGATTGGGGGGTGAGGGGACCATGCATACTAGGATTGGGGGGTGAGAGGACCATGCATACCAGGACTGGGGGGTGAGGGTACCATGCATACCCCAAAAGGAGGGTAAGAGGACCATGCATACCAGGATTGGGGGGTGAGGGGACCATGCTTATCAGGAAAGGGGGGGTGAGGATTCCATGCGTACCAGGATTGGGGGGTGAGGGGATCATACATACCAGGAAAGGTGGGTGGCGGTGAGCATGCATTCCAGGATTGGGGTGTGAGAGGACAATGCATACCAAGAAAGGGAGTGAGGGGACCATGCATACCAGGATAGGGGGGTGAGGGGACCATGCATACCAGGATTGGGGGGTGAGAGGACCATGCATACCAGGATTAGGGTGTGAGGGGACCATGCATATCAGGAAAGGGGGATGAAGGGACCATGCATACCAGGATAGGGGGGTGAGGGGACCATGCATACCAGGAAAGGGGGGTGAGGATACCATGCATACCAGGATTGGGGGGTGAGGGGACCATACATACCAGGAAAGGGGGGTAACGGTGAGCATACATACCAGGATTGGGGTGTGAGGGGACCATGCATACCAATAAAGGGGTAAGAGGGGACCATGCATACCAGGATAGGGGGGTGAGGGGACCATGCATACCAGGATTGGGGGGTGAGAGGACCATGTATACCAGGATTGGGGGGTGAGGGGACCATGCATACCCCAAAAGGGGGGTAAGAGGACCATGCATACAAGGAAAGAGGGGTGAGAGGACCATGCATACCAGGATTGGGGGGTGAGAGGACCATGAATACCAGGATTTGGGGGTGAGGGGACCATGCATACCCCAAAAGGGGGGTAAGAGGACCATGCATACAAGGAAAGAGGGGTGAGAGGACCATGCATACCAGGATTGGGGGGTGAGAGGACCATGAATACCAGGATTGGGGGGTGAGAGGACCATGCATACCCCGAAAGGGGAGTAAGAAGTCCGTGCATACCAAGAAAGAGAGGTGAGGGGACCATGCATACCAGGATGGGGGGGTGAGAGGACCATGTATTCCAGGATTGGGGGGTCAGGGGACCATGCATACCAGGATAGGGGATTGAGGGGTAGCATGCATATCAGGATTGGGGGTGAGAGAACCATACATATCAGGATTGGAGGTGAGAGAACCATACATATCAGGATTGGGGGGTGCATTATTGCTTTATTATTAAATCTTCAAAAATAAACTGCATATATATTCTAGAATACCTGATGCTTTAGAATCGGGCCACCATCTAGTATATATATATGTATGTATCCATAAAAATTCATACAGTATATGGCGAAAAATAGTGAGGGGAAACACCCCAAGTGAGAGCAATTAAGGTGCATAAGTGTTAAAATAAACAATAGAACTCATTACGGCGCTTAAAGTGCATAGTCATAAAGTGACAATGCAGGAAGGAAAAGGAGGATAATGTACCTTTAAGATCCACCAGGTCCTGATGTCACACATACCCCAACGCACATTTTGGAAAAAGGTTCCTTCGTCAGGGGCTGCTTGTAAAATCGGTGGGTTTATATGAAAAAAAATTTTGGAGCCGATAGCAACATTTGGAGAGGGAAAGACAATAGTACCTAATTACAACAGGGTTGTCTATAGGCATTTAGATTTAGATTGTGCCCCAGATGATAAGTCTGTTGCCTCAAATATGTAATATCTGCATGTAATAACGTGCAGGAATGAGTATATGTCACCATGGAGCAGACGGACCAGCAGTTAAAGGGGAGGTTAATTTACAGGGAAATATACAGAATAATGGTGTAGATATGAATAATTTGTGAAACGGGTTTAGCAAAACAGCCAAACAGCATAAACAGTATTCAAACAGCAGTAAGAGCTATTTTCCTATGGTGCAACTTAACAGTCTGCAGGGACTTGATTGAAGGGAACACTCTTCTCCAACTTTGGAGCCTATTCACAAGCAGCGCTTATAGTCTACTCTGTATCCTGGGGCTTTAACGTTGTCCAACTGGGGTACAAGACTGACAATATCCCCTTTGCTCCAAGTCCTGCTCTCTTACTCTGCAGACATGCTTTCCTGCCGGAATCAGGGGCTCTGCATTAACACGTAAGTCACAGGGACCTTGTACGTGGCTCAGTCTTTCTAAACAGGTCACAGCACCGTTACTAAATGCAGCTTTTTGCAGGGAAGCATCCTGCCACATAACACAGTCTTTCTAAGGAGATCACAGCATGCAGCCTCTCCCAGGGGAAACGACTCCCCATCCCCTGCTAGATCTATCAGCACGGATCATTCCCCTTGCACGTGCTGCTGTCTCCACTAGTGCTGCTGCCTTTGTTCTGGACATGGACTTCACACGGAGCTCAGGACACACCTCATCTGTCCCTGCAGACTCCAGCTTTACGCAGTCACAGGCTTCAGTCTCTGCTTCTCTGCAGGTCTCAGTCTGTCCACGGGGGTCAGGGCGCAGCTCTACTGTCTCCACAGTACACAGTCTCACGTACTCATGATCTGCTGACCCTATGCGCGGTACCCCGGTACTTACTCTGTGACCGGGAGCTTTGGCTCTTCCCCAGTCTGCGTCAGCGTCCTTCCTTGTCTCCTGCCCAGGCTGCTCTGACCAAAGCGTGCGCTATTTTCCCGCTCTCTGCTCTGCTGGCTTCCTGTCCTCAGCCCCTCCTGTGTCCCCTGGG
Organism: Dendrobates tinctorius; assembly: GCF_039654945.1. Taxonomy (NCBI): domain Eukaryota; kingdom Metazoa; phylum Chordata; class Amphibia; order Anura; family Dendrobatidae; genus Dendrobates; species Dendrobates tinctorius. Next base: position 17,137,685 of record NW_027361795.1, on the reverse strand, counting down.
GAACCTGCTGCCTTGTTTAATGGTTCCAGGCATGGAGCAGAGGAGGCAACCCTCTCCTGGCTCTTCTTGCACTTCACACCCTTACATGCACTTAACTTACTTCCCGCAGAGTGCAGAAAGTAAGTTTAGTGCTGATTAGCTGCCCCCACTTCTGTCAGCAGTTACTGGTCTTCTGTATTACATATCACAGCACAGTCAGCCAAACTACAGCGGTGCTGTGACATGTAAAGCTCCGGCGCAGTGTGCCAAGCTCCCTCACAGGACTGTTCCCAGCTCTAGGAAGTCCCAACTCTGAATTTTGTGTTCTATGTCACTGTCTACATTTCAAAAGATGATATTGTGTTATAAGTGACATCTGTGGCAAGATCTGTACTCAAAGTTATCACTGTGTTATCTTTGGTGTAACATTTACATTATATATACCTAGAGAGTTATCACTGTGTGTTATCGTGAGTATTACATTTTTTGAGGGGTTCAGTCTAAATGAGGCAAGTGCTGGAACCAGATGCACCAAATTAATCTAGAGATCAATGCCACTTAATGAATATTCCGTGATATGTGCCTCCATGCGCCTCGCCAGATATTAACCCTGCCACTTTTGATGAATTTGTCTGGCAGGGGTCTTAGTCGTCCCGTCTCTTTACCAGCGCCGCCCGATTTTTTTTTTATAGTAATGAAACCCTCTGAGGTCTCCTAAGACTATATTGGACCCCTTTAAAGTTGGATTTGGGTGAATTTTCTTTTTTTTTTATAAAAACAAATATTGCCCCTTCTCAAAAAAGGATTGCACAAGACATATAAGAATTCAGAGCAGTCTTCTGTGACTAGCAAGAACACAATCTCTAACTGACACTGATTTCAGATTTTGACTTCTTTGTAGAGGATTAAGAATGAAGAACAAAATGTATAATTGTAATTCAAATTGTAAAATTCAATTGTAAATTCAAACAATAGGAGAGAAACCAGCTAGACCATATCACTTATTAATCACACTGAGTCTGCTACTGCGCCTATCTTACCTCTCTTTCCTCCTATCAATTAAATATCTATATTATTCACAGATTATTACACTCATCTTCTTCACTGCTACAGTTGTACTGCATATTAATGTCTTGAGTATTTGTCCAATCTTTTAGGGATTTCAATTCCTACCTCTATTGCTGAGCTGTGAGCTCTGATATCCTCTTACCATTCTAAATAAAAAATATATAGAAAGGATTGGAAAATGGCACTAAGAGATAATGTGCAAAACAATATTTCATAAAAAATGCACATCACAATTTTCTTCAATTTGAACAGGAAAAAATACTTCAAAATATACTTAATACAAAAAAGTGAGATTTCACCATTAAGACATATTGACCACATCCCAATTGTCCGTGTTTAGTAATTTAGGTTTAACCATTGTCCATATGGTTCATAAGGAATATTCTAAGCATTTATATATTCAGCATTAAGAGAGGCTATGTTTCAGGCGAACACCTCAATTTTCAAACATGCATAATGAATACATACAGTAGCCTAAATACAAAGAAAATCTCACATTAATGTGAATAATACAGGGTGGTCCAAAAGTAGGTGGATAGTATGTGTAATACGCTTGTGAAGGGGGAGATTTACCAAACATGGTGTAAAGTGAAACTGACTCAGTTGCCCTTAACAACGAATCAGATTCCACTTTTCATTCTTCGCAGACTCTTTGGAAAATGAAAGGTGGTATCTGATTGGTTTCTAAGGGCAACTGAGTCAGTTTCACAGATCCAGCTTTCACAGATAAATCCCCCCCCCAAATCTGTTTTCTTTTCATATAATTCAGATAATCCATAATGGCAAATATTTTAAATACAGATCAAAGAAAATGGATTTTAAAAGAGTATTGGAAATCTCAAAATGCTGAAACAGTTAGAGTAAATTGGGTTGAAACATTTGGTACTCAAGCCCCAAAGAGACAAACCTTTTACCGCATTTGTGACAAATTCGATGCCACTGGCTCAATCCTTAATGCTCCAAAAACTGGTCAACCCAAAACAGCCTGTACAGAAAATAAGCAACTTGTTGCTCGAACATTTGTTCAGAGTCCAAAAAAGTCAACCAGAAGAGTCTCTTTAGAATTGGGAATTTTACGAGCTTCCATCATGCGATTCCTGAAATCTATTGGGTGGAAAGCTTATCGTCCATGTCTAATTCATGGTTTATTGGAGGATGATCCAGACAGGCGGCTGCAATTTAGTGAGATTATGCTTAACGAAATTGAAGAAAATCCTGTAATTTTAGATAACATTATGTGGAGTGATGAAGCTTCTTTCAAATTATCTAGCCATATTAACAAACATAGTTGTATTTACTGGTATAATGAGAACATGCATTTAACATTAGAGCAACAACTAAATGAGCCTGGTGTCAATGTTTGGGGTGGTTTTTCAAGTTTTGGTGTTTTTGGACCATTTTTTTGGATGGAACAGTCACAGGAGATAAGTATCTCGAAATTCTAATGAATCAAGTTGTTCCCCAGTTAAGGCCCCGTCACACACAGCGAGATCGCTGATTTTGTGACGCCACAGCGATCTCGCCAGCGACATCACTGTGTGTGACATGGATCAGCGACCGGCCCCCCTGCCGGGTATCGCTGATCGCACTGGAACGTCCTGGGCCGTTTTTTGTTCGTTGGTCTCCTGTGGGCCAGCGCGCACCGCTGCGTGCGATCAGCGATGATGTACGCTGGTTTCCAATGTAAACAGCGGTTATCTAAGAGCCACGCGGCTCTTAGTTACCCGCTGTTTACCTTGGAAACCAGCGTGCACAGTAAATATAATTTTATATATAAATCAAAATGAATATTATTATTTTCTGTCCACCTACTTTTGGACTACCCTGTGTAAATATTTTAGTACGTGAAAAACTATCCTACATTAATTCAAAAATCAAAATAAATTACGCTGAGTCTCACACTGCTCCTGGCACCTCTTGTATCTCTCTTTCCTACTTTTAATTGAATCTGTGTATTATTCATAGTTTACTACACTTATCTATTTAATTGCTGCAGTTGTACCACATATTACTATCTGCAGAATTTGCCTAATCTTTTAGGTTTTTCTATTACTGTCTCTATTCCTGGGCTGTGAACTCTGATTGCCTCACAAGATATTAAATCATCTAAAATAGCTGCTGCACTCCCAGCCTCAGCTTTCATACAGCCTATGATAGTCACTTTAATTTTGCTGTGCTGTACTATTGATGTGTCAATATCAAGCCCCATGGTCGCTTCGTAAGTCATGTTAGAATTCTGTGGCTGATGTATTGTGTAATATGGTGGAGGCACGTTTTTAGTGATTCAAGTGAATTAAGTCACAAATTTTTCGATTTTCCTGACATTTTCAAGTTTCATAACATTCAAGTAGAAATTGATAATAATAATAATTTTTACTTATATAGCATCAACATATTCCGCAGCACTTTACAATTCAACAGAAGAGATGATCAAATTTGTTCAGATTCGGTTCCGAATAAGATTAGAATCGAATATTGTTTTTGCAATATTCATCGAATATAGCCGAGCATCATTACAGTCAATGGGAGTAGAAATTACTGAATATGTTCGTAACCGATTATAACAAATATTCGGTATGAATATTGTTTGACTATGGCTCGAATATGTCAAAATCTGATTCAGGGACAAAATCCAAACAAATTTGCTCATCTCTATTCAACAGTTCAAATTGATTAACATCTAATTGATTTGATCACCTCTCGTTTTATTTTAATTACATGGTAAAATGTGCAACTTTTGTTTTTTTTACAGCATTTACAATTTTGGATAAGTGCGCTTACATTTCATAAAGTTGTTTTTTCTAAAGATATAGGGATTACATATATTTTTTAAATGATTTACTGAATGGATAAGACTTAATCTTAATGTCAGTTTTTAGTTATTTTCTTTTTAGAAAATGATTAAAGCATTTTTTAAAAATATTTGTTTAGTTCCCATATGCACTTGAAGCTGAGATTTTGCTCTATTAATAAATTATTATTTTAGTATTTTATAGTCTATTGTTAATTTAATAATTTTACTGTTAAGCCCTGCTGTGGCTTTTTAGGAGTAGAAACATGGCATACAAGAATCCCTTCAGTAGATCACCACTGCCATTATTACATCAGTTCTTTTCAATCACCTGTGATCCATTTTTCGGGTTATATTGCAGTGACTAGAGCAGATATAACAGCTGACAGAGCCGATTATTTCTTAGATATGAGGAGAGGACAACATGTGTGTCATCTTATGAAATTAAATTTATTTGTACCAGTTCTGATACTTAAAAGTACAGTGTATGAGGTGATAGAGAATATGGTAGAACTCTTATTATCTCCCTGTTTTACTTTTAATTAGACACTTTGGAAAGTATATAACATGACCTCCTATGTAGAAAACAGAACATTCATAGACCATTAGACCAAGGTAATATGCATGAGGAAGCACTGTTCCCAAGGGTCTATTAACCATTTTCCCTCCCTAGTTGCCCTTATTAAATCATTTAAACCTTGTGACTATGGCTTCTGAACTCAACCCTGATCTTTAAAAAGCAGAACATTAAAGGGCAACTGTCCTGCTTCATTGAATACGCCTGTTTTGCTCTCAGAACATTAAAATATACATCATACATCACAAACAGTGGAAACTGAAGTGCATGATGACTGATTACTCAACAGTTAACATCATATTACTGCAAAGCTGTTAATTAAAATGGGAAACATTAAGGCTAAACTTTGGGTTCTTAAAAATCAATCTGAAAAAATAGTTTTTAAATGAGGAAAAAACGTGGAATTTTGAGATTGGCTGAGAAAATCAATGTGGTCGGAATTTCTGCAATGATCATGGTTCACGTTCAACATTGTTTCCTACTGGTAATTATTAGAGATGAGCGAGCACTAAAATGCTTGGATGCTCGTTACTCGAGCTAAGCAATTTCTAATGCTCGGGATGCTTGTTTCGAGTAACAGGTATAATAGAAGTCAATGGGAAATCAGATCATTTTTCCATCAGACCCTACAAGGAGGTCTGGGGGACAGTGAAAATGTTGAACTGGGTGGAAAAAGTGTTGAATGGAAGGAAGACCCCTGGAAGCATCTCTGACTCCCAAATCGCTGCTGAGAACAGTGGTGTAACACTTTTACTCCACTTTAAGGACTGACAATAAAACACTCAAAATCGACAATAAATTGGAGTTTACAGAAAATAAATGTTAAATATTTTTTGCATGTATAATGACTTGTATATAAGGCAAATTGAAAAAGGATTTTAACCCCTTAGCGACAGAGCCAGTTTGCAGCTTAATGACCAGGCCAATTTTTACAATTCTGACCACTGTCCCTTTATGAGGTTATAACTCTGGAACGCTTTAATGGATTCTGCTGATTCTGAGAAAGTTTTTTCATGACATATTGTACTTCATGTTAGTGGTAAAATTTCTTCGATAAGTCTTGTGTTTATTTATGAAAAAAATGGAAATATGTCAAAAATTTTGAAAATTTTGCAATTTTACATTTTTATGCCCTTAAATCAGAGATATGTGTCACACAAATTTCTTAATAAATAACATTTCCCACATGTCTACTTTACATCAGCACAATTTTGGAAGCAAAATTTTTTTTTGTTAGGAAGTTATAAGGGTTAAAAGTTGACCAGCGATTTCTCATTTTTACAACAAAATTTACAAAACCAATTTTTTTTTTTTTTTATTTAGGGACCACATCATATTTAAAGTCATTTTGAGGGGTGTACATGACAGAAAATACCCAAAAGTGGCACCATTCTAAAAACTTGACCCCTCAAGGTGCTCAAAACCACATTCAAGAAGTTTATTAACCCTTTAAGTGCTTCACAGGAACTAAAGCAATGTGGAAGGAAAAAATTAACATTTAACTTTTTTTTGCAAAAAATTTACTTCAGAACCAATTTTTTTTATTTTCACAAGTGTTAAAAGAGAAAATCAATCACAAAATTTGTTGTACAATTTCTCCTGAAAATGCTGATACCCCATATGTGTGGGTAAAACACTTTTTCAGCACACGGCAGAGCTCGCAAGGGATGGAGCGCCGTTTGACTTTTTCAACGCAGAATTGACTGGAATTGAGATCGGATGCCATGTTGCGTTCGGAGAGCCCTTAATGTGCCTAAACAGTGGAAAACTCCAACAAGTGACCCCATTTTGGAAACTAGACCCATTAAGGAACTTATCTAGATGTGTGGTGAGCACTCTGAACCTTCAAGTGCTTCACAGAAGTTTATAATAGTTTATAATGTAGAGCCGTGAAAATAAGAAATCCACAAAAATGATCTTTTCGCCCCCAAATTTTTATTTTTACAAGGGTAACAGGAGAAATCATACCCCCACAGCTATTGTGCGAATTGTCCTGAGTATGCTGATACCCCATATGTGGGGGGGAACCACTGTTTGGGCGCATGGGAGAGCTTGGAAGAGAAGGAGTGCCATTTTGGAATGCAGACTTTGATGGAATGGTCTGTGGCATCATGTTGCATTTGCAGAGCCCCTGGTCAGCCTAAACAGTGGAAACCCCTAACAAGTGACCCCATTTTGGAAACTATACCCATTGAGGAACTTATCTAGATGTGTGGTGAGCACTTTGAACCTTCAAGTGCTTCACAGAAGTTTATAACGTAGAGCCGTGAAAAAAAAAAAATCCATTTTTTTTTCCACAAAAATGATCTTTTTGCCCCAAAATGTTTATTTTTACAAGGGTAACAGGAGAAATCATATGCCCACAGTTGTTGTGCAATTTGTCCTGAGTACGCTGATACCCCATATGTGGGGGGGAACCACTGTTTGGGCGCATGGGAGAGCTCGGAAGGGAAGGAGTGCCATTTTGGAATGCAGACTTTGATGGAATTGTCTGCGGGCATCATGTTGCGTTTGCAGAGCCCCTGATGGGCCTAAACAGTGCAAACCCCCAAAAAGTGACCCTATTTTGGAAATTAGACCCTCTAGGGAACTTATCTAGATGTGTGGTGAGCACTTTGAACCGCCAAGCACTTCACAGAAGTTTATAAACGCAGAGCCGTGAAAATAAAGTCTTTTTTATTTCCACAAAAGTGATTTTTTTAGACCCCAATTTTTAGACCCCCAAAGTTGGTAAATAGTGGAAACCACTCAATTCTTCCTCCAACCCTAACCCCAACACACCCCTAACCCTAATCCCAACCCTAACCATAATCCCAACCCTAATCTCTAATCCTAATTCTAACCCTAATCCTAGTTCACCCTAACCCTAATTCTAACCCTAGCCCTAACCCGAGCCCTAACCCTAGCCCTAGCCCTAACCCTAACCCTAACCCTAGCCCTAGCCCTAACCCTAGCCCAACCCTAACCCTAGCCCTAGCCCAACCCTAACCATAGCCCTAGCCCAACCCTAGCCCAACCCTAACCCTAACCCTAGCCCAACCCTAGCCCAACCCTAACCCTAGCCCTAACCCTAGCCCAACCCCAACCCTAACCCTAGCACTTACCCTAATAGAAAACTGAAAAAAAATACTTTCTTTATTTCATTATTTTTGCCTATATAAGGGGGTGATAAACGGGGGGGTTATGTACTATTTTTTTTATTTTGATCACTATGTTCATTTATCATAGTGATCAAAATAATGAATGGAATCTGCCAGCCGGAGCCAGCTGATTCCCGGCGGGCGCACTGCGCATGCGCCCGCCATTTTCAAGATGGCAGCGCCCATCGGAGTACGCCGGCGGGACGCAGGACCACCAGGAGGGGGCGGAGAACCACGGAGAGGTACCGGGGAGATCGGGGGGATCGATGACCCTATTTCTCTCTCCTCTGATGTGCGATCACATCAGAGGAAAGAGAAATTTAATGCATAATCGCGGCTTTTTTTTTTTGCGGTCGCCGTTATAGGGTTAATAACGGCGATCGCAAAAGCGGGGTCGGTAAAAACCGACCGATTCATGTTCTCTGGGGCCTCGGCTATCCCTGGCAGCTGAGACGCCGGAGAAAATCCGACACTGGGAGGTGCTATGTACTTTCTCCACAGCGCCGTGAATTAACGGCGCTGTGGTTTTAGTACACTCAATTACCGCCGTTAAAAGGCGTATCGGCGGTCGTTAAGGGGTTAAAAAGATATAATAAAAAACAAATTTCATTGTAATTGTCATACAGCTGCAATGCAGCTTTGTGTGTTCTCCACCTGTTGGCAACAGAGGGGAGAAGGGAGTGCACACTCCTAGGTCAGGTGTTATGATTGAGTCACCGTACGAGGCAAAAACAGAAATGCTAGCTAAGTCCAGAAAACCAGAGAAGTTGGCAGCTATCGGATTGCAGATCCCTGAACCTATCAACACAACTAGCAGTAGCCGTAGGGGGTTCCTACGATGCCCTAGACCCCTCTATCACAGCCGGAGAATTAAATAGGCCGAAAGAAAGGGGATATCTAAACTGCCCCAGAGCAGACCCCAAAGCAATAGGCAGCCCCCAATATATAATGACGGTGAAGCAAGATGAAAATACCAACACAGACAGAAAGATAGACTGAGCAAAGAGGGGCCCAAGCTAACTAAATAAAAGGACAGGAAGGCTGCTGTCTGAAATCCGTGAAAAACCCTATGAAAATAAGAGCCAATAGACTGACAGTGAAAAAGGCCCTGAAGATGCTAGGCTTCAAAAAAGCTATGTCAGCACTCAGGAATATACTGAAGACAGAGCTACAGGCAAAAGGAGATTCAGCTCACCCCAGCAGGGAATGGCAGAATACTGAAAAGCAAGGAAAACAAAAAACAAAACAAAAAGCTAACAGGCAAAACAGAAACTTAGCTTTAGAGGAGCAGGAATCAGACTGGTGTCCTAGAAGTCCACAGAGAAATCACCCGCAGGGCAGAAGGGCGTCGGCAGCCTTATATCCAGTCCGTGACTCCACTCAGCCAGTCATCCCCATTAGACTCAGGTGCCTGATAATCAGGCTCATTACCTTCCTTTACCAGAATAGGGAGTTCACCAGACCCCAGTGACGAAGGTGAAAATGAACTCACAACAGTACCTCCCCCTTGAGGAGGGGTCACCGAACCCTCAACCACGCCACCAGGGCGATCAGGGTGAGCCCGATGAAATGCACGCACCAATCTTTTGGCATGAATATCAGAGGCAGAGACCCAGGAATTATCCTCCTGACCATAACCCTTCCACTTAACCAAATACTGGAGTCTCCGTCTAACCAGACGGGAATCCAGTATTTTCTCTACCTCATATTCCATGTTACCTTCAACCAATACAGGGTCTGGAGGTGCCACCCCAGGAACAACTGGTTCAACAAACCTCTTCAACAAGGACTTATGGAACACATTATGGATTTTAAATGTGACAGGAAGACCGGATTAATAATCTCCAAAATCTTGTAAGGTCCAATAAATCTAGGCTTAAACTTAGGATAAGCCACCATCATAGCAATATTTCTTGATGATAACCACACCATATCACCAATCTTAAACTGGGGACCAATGGTCCTATGTCGATTGGAAAACCGCTGGGCCTTTTCCTGGGAGAGAGATAACTTATCCACCACTTGGTCCCAGATCTGGTGCATTCTCTCCACCACAGTGTCAACACCTGGGCAGGCAGAAGGCTCCACCTGCCCTGAAGAAAATCGAGGATGAAACCCAAAGTTACAAAAAAAAGGTGACATCAAAGTGGCAGAACTAGCTCTATTATTTAAAGCAAATTCGGCCAAGGGCAAAAACGACACCCAATCATCCTGATCAGCAGAAATAAAACATCTCAAATATGACTCCAAGGTCTGGTTTGCTCTCTCTGTCTGCCCATTGGTCTGAGGGTGAAAAGCAGAGGAGAAGGACAAGTGAATTCCCAGCTTGGAACAGAAAGTCCTCCAAAATCTAGACACAAACTGAACTCCTCTGTCAGACACAATGTTCTCAGGAATCCCGTGTAAGCGAACCACCTGTTGCAAAAACAGGGGCACCAACTCAGAGGAAGATGGCAACTTAGGGAGTGGTACAAGATGAACCATCTTAGAGAACCTATCACAAATCACCCAAATAACAGTCATTCTTTGAGAGACCGGCATATCAGAGATGAAATCCATTGAAATATGGGTCCATGGCCTCCTGGGGACCGGCAAAGGCATCAACAACCCACTAGAGCGAGAACAAGATTTAGACTGGGAGCAAGTCCCACAGGACTGCACAAAATTCCTGACATCATGAGACAAGGTGGGCCACCAAAAAGAGCGACTCACCAGATCTCTAGTACCAAAAATACCTGGATGACCAGCCAATGCAGAGCAATGAACTTCAGACATCACTCTCTTCTTCCACTGGTCAGGAACATACAACTTTCCACTGGGACAATGCTCAGGTTTGTCCTCCTGGAACTCTTGCAGAGCAAGTCTCAAATCGGGCGAGATGGCAGAAAGAACTACCCCTTCGCCTAAGATGGTAGCAGGCTTGGTCACCACAGGAGAATCAGCAAAGAAACTCCTAGAGAGGGCGTCTGCCTTGACATTCTTAGTTCCAGGAAGAAAAGAGACCACAAAATCAAAACGTGTAAAAAACAAGGCCCACCTAGCCTGTCTAGGGTTCAAGCATTTAGCCGACTCTAGGTAAATCAAATTCTTGTGGTCAGTGAGGACCACAACTTGATGTTTAGCTCCCTCCAACCAATGTCTCCACTCCTCAAATGCCCATTTCATGGCCAACAGTTCCCGATTCCCCACATCATAGTTACGTTCAGATGGAGAGAACTTTCGGGAAAAGAAAGCACAGGGACTCATTTTAGATGATACAGGATCCTTTTGGGACAAAACAGCTCCTGCACCAATCTCAGAAGCATCCACCTCTACCTGGAACGGGAGTGAGACATCAGGTTGCCGCAAAACCGGGGCGGAGGTAAATCTTCGCTTCAGCTCCTGAAAGGAAGCAACAGCCTCAGGAGACCAATTCAACACATCAGCACCCTTCTTAATCAGATCAGTCAATGGCTTGGCAATACTAGAAAATTTTGCTATAAATTTCCGATAAAAATTAGCAAAACCCAAAAACTTCTGGAGGGCCTTCAAAGAAGTGGGCCGAACCCAATCATAAATGGCCTGTACCTTGGCCGGGTCCATTTCAATAGTTGACGGAGACAAAATAAATCCCAAAAATTAAATCCTCTGTACTCCAAAAAGGCATTTCGATCCTTTGACATACAGGGAATTCTCCCTCAAGATCCGGAACACAGTCCGAATATGTTCCACATGAGAATCTCAATCCTTGAAGAAGATCAAAATATCATCCAGATAGATAATCAAAAATTTATAGACAAAGTGTTGGAAAATATCGTTCATGAAGCACTGGAAGACAGAAGGGGCATTAGTGAGCCCAAAAGGCATCACCAGGTACTCAAAATGTCCCTCCGGAGTATTAAACGCCATCTTCCATTCATCCCCCTGCTTAATGCGGATAAGATTATACGCCCCCTGAGGTCAAGCTTGGTAAACCAGCAAGCACCTCTAACTCTAGAGAATAGATCCGAAATCAGGGGTAACGGATACTGATATTTAATAGTAATTTTATTGAGGGCACGATAATCAATATAAGGCCTTAAAGAACCATCCTTTTTGGCCACAAAAAAAAAACTGGCACCTAAGGGTGAAGAGGATGGTCTAAGGCTGGTTTCACATTTGCGTTAAAACAACGCTGCGCCCTGCATCGTTAAGCCCCGCCCCGAGCCGGCTCCCTGCCCGCCCCATCCGGGATCACCGCCCTCTTTCGCATTTGCACGCATGCGATCGGCACACCCTATCTTTAGCATAGGGTGCGCAGATCATGCGCTGCCAGTGTGAAAGTAGCGTGCTGCGCACTTTTGATGGTGCGCCGTGCGCGCCGAAATGCAACATGCTGCATTTCGGCGCGCACGGCGCACCGTCAAAAGTGCGCAGCACGCTACTTTCACACTGGCAGCGCATGATCTGCGCACCCTATGCTAAAGATAGGGTGCGCCGATCGCATGCGTGCAAATGCGAAAGTAGGCGGTGATCCCGGATGGGGCGGACAGGGAGCCGGCTCGGGGCGGGGCTTAACGACGCAGGGCGCAGCGTTGTTTTAACGCAAATGTGAAACCAGCCTAATATGACCGTTCTCCAACGCCTCCTTAATATAGGACCGCATAGCCTCGTGCTCGGGTACAGATAAATTGAAGAGCCGACCCTTGGGAAATTTACACCCCGAGCTTAGTTCAATTGCACAGTCATAACTCCTATGAGGAGGCAAGGACGCAGACTCATTCTCACTAAATACATCATAAAAGTCCGCCAAATAGTCAGGAACATCATGCGACTGAGGAGAGGTGGAAAAAACCAGAACCTCACTAAAGGCACACCGACAACCCCAACTCACCACAGACACAGATTTCCAATCCAAAACTGGATTATGAATTTGCAACCATGGAAACCCCAGAACAACGGCATCATGCAGACCATGCAATACCAAAAATCTGCAATTTTCTTGATGGTCTGGGGCGACCCACATGACCACCTGGGTCCAAAACTGAGGTTTATTTTTCGCCAAAGGAGTGGCATCAATCCCCCTCAAAGGGATAGGCGTCTGCAGAGGTGTCATCGGAAATCCACAACGTTTAGCAAAATCCAAGTCCATTAGGTTTAGCGCTGCTCCAGAATCCACAAAAGCCTTGGCGGAAAATGTGGACAGGGAGCAGATCACAGTAATTGGCAGAAGAAACTTAGGTTGAACACCACCAACAGAAAACATGTGTGCAAAGCGTTTCTCTCATTTAGGACAGACAGAAATAATATGCGAGGCATCTCCACAGAAAAAACACAGCTTATTACGCCTTCTGAACTCCTGACGTTGCGCCTTAGACAAAACTCTATCACATTGCATAGGTTCAGACGTCTGTTCAACCGGTGGCAACACCTCTCGTGCAATCCTGCGTTCACGTAAACGCCGATCAACCTGAATGGCTAATGACATAGAATCGTCCAGACCAGAGGGAACAGGAAATCCCACCATAGTATCTTTTACGGCTTCTGACAAACCCTTCCGAAAGAGAGCAGCCAAGGCATTATCATTCCAGGTAGTAAGGACCGCCCACTTTCGGAACTTTTGACAGTACAATTCTGCAGAATCTTGACCCTGGTTCAATGCCAACAGGGTCTTTTCAGCCTGATCAATAGCATTAGGTTCGTCATACAACAACCCCAAAGCTTGAAAGAATGCGTTCACATTAGTCAGAATAGGATCATCTGGTTTCAAAGAAAACGCCCAATCCTGGGGATCGCCACGCAGCAAAGAGATGACAATTTTAACCTGCTGCGCGGAGCTCCCTGACGAGTTAGGCTTCAAGGCAAAAAATAATTTACAATTATTTTTGAAACTCAAAAATTTAGATTGATCCCCAAAAAATACATCAGGTGTAGGGATCTTTGGTTCAACAGCATGCGAATGAGCAAGGTAGGCGGAAATTCCCCGCACTTCCGCAGCGAGCTGCTCCACACGATCAGACAATTGCTTTATCTCCATTGAGAGAGAAAAAAAAAAAATTCCCCCTACTGCCTCAGAGACATAGAGGAAAGAATATACACACACTTTTTTTTTTTTTTTTTTAAACACAATTCTTTCCTGCTATTGAGTACCCTAGGATCTGCGGTATGGCGGGTGATTCTGTTAGGATTGAGTCACCATAGGAGGCAAAAACAGAAATGCTAGCTAAGTCCAGAAAACCAGAGAAGTTGGCAGCTATCGGATTGCAGACCCCTGAACCTATCAACACAACTAGTAGTAGCCGTGGGGGGTTCCTACGATGCCCTAGACCCCTCGATCACAGCCGGAGAATTAAATAGGCCTAAAGAAAGAAAGGGGAAATCTAAACTGCCCCAGAGCAGACCCCAAAGCTATAGGCAGCCCTCAACATATAATGACGGTGAAGCAAGATGAAAATACCAACACAGCCAGAAAGATAGACTGAGCAAAGAGGGGCCCATGCTAACTAAATAGAAAAGGACAGGAAGGCTGCTGTCTGCAATCCGTGAAAAACCCTATGAAAATAAGAGCCAATAGACTGACAGTGAAAAAGGCCCTGAAGACGCTAGGCTTCAAAAAAGCTATGTCAGCACTCAGGAATACACTGAAGACAGAGCTACAGGCAAAAGGAGATTCAGCTCACCCCAGCAGGGAATGGCAGAATACTGAAAAGCAAGGAAAACAAAAAACAAAACAAAAAGCTAACAGGCAAAACAGAAACTTAGCTTTAGAGGAGCAGGAATCAGACTGGTGTCCTAGAAGTCCACAAAGAATTCACCCGCAGGGCAGAAGGGCGTCGGCAGCCTTATATCCAGTCCGTGACTCCACTCAACCAGTCATCCTCATTAGACTCAGGTGCCTGATAATCAGGCTCATTACCTTCCTTTACCAGAATAGGGAGTTCACCAGACCCCAGTGACGAAGGGGAAAATGAACTCACAACAGTCAGGCCTTCACTGCAGCAGCCAAAACCAACACCAGGTGGCAGAAAAAATATCAAAAGCCTGGTCAGCAACAAGCAGTAATATGAAGTACCAGATGTCACAGCAAGCACGTAGTCAAGAACAAGCCAATAGGTCAAAACCAGGTGGGAGCGCTGTACTCTGGGAAAAAAGGAAGAGTAATCAGAGCAAGCTAAACAGTACCAAAACAGAGGACAGAAACTCAGGTCAGCCAGGTCATACACACAACAGCGGACATGCATACAGAGAAGCACGATTACAAACAGAGTAACCTAGGTCAGCTGCTCAAGCTGAGGGACCAGAACTATCACTGACCCAGGACCTAGGTCATGTGGCAACTAAATAGCCACCTAAACACCAGAGAGAGGCAGATACAATTAACCCATGTCTGACTAGGCCTGGACAAAGACAAAACCCCGTCCTTGATCATGACAGTAATTTATGAAGGAAGCAAGAAGTGCCAAATATTAGGGACTCAGAGGGAATCAGATACACCCTGCATTAGACATAAAGAAGGGCCTCATAGACATTCTGTTTGTCATGTAGTGGTACTCCTAGACTCATAAAGATAATGCACTAGGTGCAAATCCTGCCAAAAATTGCAATCAGGGTCATCCAAGCACCCTTGAAAGCACCAATTAGAGTGCCTCTTAAAAAAATAAGGAAGTATAGTTGTGGTATTTGTACACTCATAAAGGTTTTGCACAAAGTGCAAAGCCAGGAATAAATTTTAAGTAGAGTCATCCATTCATTCCTATACTCTAAGAAGCTACAACTGGCAGGCCTCATTCAAATATTGAACATTAAAGCACTTTATGTGTTGCTATCATCTGGTGGTGTGGAAAAGTTGGGTCTAATCAAGGCTTTGTTCTTTGTTATCAGAGTGAGCCCGTCAGCACTTTCTTTTGGCAGGCGCAAGCTTCTATCTGCTATGACCCCCCTCCCCCTCCGTGGCACTAAAAACCTGCTCATACAAGACACTAATTGCAGAGCAGCATGACACTACCCAGGAATAGAGGGACAACTCATGCCAGATGTCCAGCTTTGAGACCCAATAGCTGAAGGTTACGGAGGCATTAGGGAATACACTGGTTTTGTTGGCCAGGTATTGCTTGACCATCTTTAGAAACTTTTCCCTCCATATCAAAAATATCCTGTCATCAGGGCCTGCATGTTGGGAAGGTGTCATGAAATTGGCCAAGGCTTTTGACACCATGAAATGCCTCTGAAGAAGAACCTGTTGTGCGGTTCAAAACGCTTAAGGCATGGGGATCTTCTTCCCCTTTCTGTTTTTATTATGAAAATATGTGAATAAAGTTTCCTGTGGATTTTATGAAGTCTTCAGTGCCGGATCTTCCTTCTCTTCTTACTTTTGACACTATGTCACTGCCTCTGCTGTACCTGGTGTGTGTCTCCCTGGCCTCAACTCCTCGGTTGAGCAAGGAAGCCTTCCCCCTGCCGCTAGCATTGTCTGATGGAAATTTTTTCAACAATTGCTTTCTGGTAAAGCACCATTTTAGAAGATCTCCCTGCCTCTCCTTGTAGTGTGGGTCTAGCAGGTTGAACCGCCAGTACTCTTTTTTGGCCAAAATGAATGTAATAGGAGGTTCACGGGAAAAGCAGCAGTACATAAAGTCTGTCATATGTGCCAAGGTCCCTACAGCCAACACTTCTCTGTCTCCACCATTATGACTACTCTCCATTTCCTCCTCCTCTCTTTCTCCTCATTTCCCTCCTCAGCCTATCCACACAGGAGAGACATGACAAAGCTTGTGTGGTTACTAGCCTCTTTTGCACAGCCAGCTCCTGTTTCTCCTCCTCTCCATCAGCCTCATTGTTACCCATTCTGCACTGAGCAGATGAGATGAGGCTGGGTAGTATCTAGTGATGAGCGAGTACTAAAATGGTCAGGTGCGCGTTGCTCGGGTCGAGCAAATTGGAATGCTTGGGTGCTCAATCAGAGAAATGAGCCCAATGTAATTAAGTCTTAGGGAAACACAAGCATTTTTGCTGCAACCCCCCCTCCCGGGAGGTTCTTTTAGAGTTTAAATCATCTTATATCAATTGGAATAGTGCTCAAATGACATGGGAACATCTTGGGGAAGACCCCTAGAAGCATTTCTGCCTTCCAGGTCACAGCTGTGAACAATGTTGTCAGAGTCTTACGCCACTTTTACAGGCACACAATAAAACATACAACAATGAAACTCAAATGGATTTTCATGGGAAATATGTTAAGGAACATCCTTTCCAGGGTAATGATTTGTATGCAAGGCAAAATAAATAACCCAAAACAAAAGTGTTCCTCCACCATTTGGCTATGTTTACACATAGCATTTTTGATGCATTTTTCAACTTTAGCATTGCTTTCTTTCTTTCAACGTTCTTTTTATTGAGGAATTTGAAAGTACAGTAACAAACAGTGTTTGATAAAGTAACTATATCAGTAAAAGAGCATTAATAAGTACATCTGGTAAAGATAGCAGATGTTATTTTGTGTACAACAACTCAATCACTGTAATCAAGAGAATCATAGAAATTTACAATTTTTGTTTAAAAGAATGAGACAAATAAACAAAATAGAATCAAGGAAGAGGAGGGGGAGATGGAAGCAAAAGGGCAGTGGAAGAGTTGAAGAGAGGCAAAGAAGAGTAGGAATGGGGGTAGCACCCTGGGATATGTGTTTAATAGAGAGTTATGACATAGTTGCTGAGTAGAAGAATGATTGTGTCCTAAATTGGGTCCAGCACCTCCAAATATTATTAAATTTAACAGAGCTGTGATTTACTCTTGCTGCTAGTTCTTCTATATGAAAAATTTGTTTAGTTTTAGAGTAAAGTTGCTGTGTGGTGGGCGGAGTTGAGGAATTCCAGTTAATAGGGATCAAAGATTTCCCAGCTGCTAGGATAAATTGTGCCAGTTTAATATCATCTTTATAATTCTGCCAGAGTGAGAGGTTTAATAAAGTATTTTCTGGTTTCAAGATGACGCGTTTGCCCAGCACCTTGTGTATGATTGTGGATACCTCATTCCAAAAAGGCCGAAGAACAAGACAGGACCACCAGATGTGAATATAGCTGCCATCGCCCTTTCCACATCTCCAACAGTTTGGCGCTGTAGCATAATGCCATTTGTGAATCTAATTGGGCGTAATATACCATCTAGTAATAATTTTGAACAAATTCATACACACTGCGAGGGACCGTGGGAGTTTCTATATATATGCTTAATTTGTATTTCAAAAAAGGAGGTACCCATATATTTTTCCCATTGAGCTAGGTATGCCCGTTTCGAGGTACACCAATCTTAAGTAGCAATATCACAATGCTATATATTGCCTAATAGAGGCGGCATTTCCAATAAATTCATAAATCATAGAAAAAGAGAGGAAACGAAAACCATATGTCATAAAAACAGTAAAGTTTTATTTGAATCTATTAAAAAGCATTGAAATACAATGCAGTATATATAGGAGCAGTTAATGCAAAAAAGGCCTATAAGCCAGGTACAAAAAATTCCATAAAGAAGTATATGCATAAATAATAGTTAGGTAGCCTATATATGGAGCTTTCTTAAAGTAAGGCTTCCAGGGAAATTAATTCCCAAAAATGCATATCTTTATGTATAATGCCCGCAAGAGCTAAAATGATAATGTGGCAACAATGTATATGCACATATAACAGATATTATACAAAGCGTAGATGAAATGTACCCAAAAGGATAAATATGTATAATCAGATTGCCTACAAAAACAGCGGCTTACAGCAATAAAACAAATCCCCAATCTCTATAAATGTAGATACTAAGTCCTGTGTATAATGCAGTAAATAGACGGGCTGGAAATAGAGGCATAATGTAATCATGAAAGCCCAAAAGAATTGCTTACAGTTTAAAGTAAACTGAAACGAGAAGGGGAAGAAAGGGTTAAGAGCTGCTGCTACTAAGCAAAATACAGTACCTGGATGGCTGAAGCATCCCTGATGCGCGTTTCATGGTAAAGCTTTATCTCAAGGGATTGTGACGTGTTATGAATGAGTCACCGTAGGAGGCAAAAACAGAAATACTAGCTAAGTCCAGAAAACCAGAGAAGTTGGCAGATATCGGATTGCAGACCCCTGAACCTAACAACAACAACTAGCAGTAGCCGTGGGGGGTTCCTACGGTGCCCTAGACCCCTCGATCACAGCCGGAGAACTACATAGCCTAAAGACAGAAAGGGAAATCTGAACCACCCCAGAGCAGACCCCAAAGCAATAGGCAGCCCCCAACATATAATGACGGTGAAGCAAGATGAAAAAACTCACACAGATAGAAAGATAGACTGAGCAAATGATGGGGCCCAAGCTAACTAAATAGGATAGCATAGAAAAGCTGCAGTCTGCAATCCGCCAAAACCCTCTCAAAACAAGAGCCAACAGACTGATAGGGAAAAAAACTCTGAAGACGCTAAGCTTCAAAAAGACTATATCAGTACTCAGGTATTTTCTGAAGACAGAGCAAAAAGGAATTCAGCTCACCCAGAAGGGAAAGGCAGAAATCCAGAAAAACAAGGCAAAACAAAACCAAAACACAAATGCAAAAAGAAGAGCAGAAAACTTAGCTTTTGAGGAGCAGGAATCACACTGGTCTCCAAAAATCCCTCAGAGAAATCACCCGCAAGGCAGAAGGACGTCGGCTGCCTTATATCCAGTCAGCAATTCCAGTCACCCAGTCATCATCATTCTGCTCAGGTGCTTTGTAATCAGCCTCACTACCTTCCTTCACCGGAAGAGGGAGTTCATCAGACCTCAATGGTGAAGGGGAAAATGAACTCACAACAGTGACGCACAATCCATACCATACCATAATGGTGCGGTGGAGGCAGGACATAAGGAACAGATGGCAAAAGGAAAATATATATGGCGGATACTTGTAATATATCGTACCTCCAGATAGGCCGTGGCAGCCCAGACGCGCGTTTCGCGCAATACTTCTTCCAAGGGAGCGTGCATAAATTTGCCTCCTATGTGCATGCTTTTATAGGGCATGTTCTCATTGGTGACAGCGGTAGGTTAGTGGTGCTTCTGCTCGCGTGACTCTTCTGACGTCAGCGCGAGTCTGCGTCATGTGACATCCAGCCCCCCTCCTGCTCGACACGTTAGAGCAGAGGAGGAGACCGTGACGTCCATAGAGATGCGTTGTCATGGTGATGCCTGTTGGCAAGAAGCGGGCGGAAGCGCTCCCCGCATAGCTATGTTACCATAGTGCTCGCTATAGTACCGGAAGTGAGTGAAAATATATACAAAAATATGATAAGATACTAGCGAGCATTATAGTACAGGGCATGGGCAAGGAGCACCTGATATTAAGCATATATATAAGCATATATATAAGAGATTATATAAAATTATGCATTGCTGACAGTGTGAAAAAATACACTTACGTTTAAATAGATGGAAACTATCCTGCATATACAAAACGTGTGTGAAATAAGTCCGAAAAGCATATTCAACTGCATTAAGAATATATATATGCACAAATGCATTTATTAACATAAATCACAAGAATGAAGAAAAGCATACTGTGAATAAAGTGCTTGGTGCTACATAAAAATAATAATAATACATAAGTAATGGTGAAAAAAATAAATGAATGAAACAATGAATATATGAATAAATAAATATAAAATAAAAATAAAAAAATAAAAAATAATGAATCAAAAATGTGCATGTTAAATTGTGAAAGGAATATACATACTGTAAATATGGAAAAGTGACAATAAGCTAAGAGACCAATATGTCTCTCAAAATATAAAAGTTCATATGCATTTATAAGTGATTATACGATTTTCCAAGAGTTCTTTCTTTATTTCATTCTTGGGAAGATGTAAAAAACTTCCAAGAGAGAAGTCCTTCCATCGCCAGCCACAGTTTTTCTTCATGCCACATATGGAATATTACATGCCAAAGGTATATATGGATACTAGAAATAACGGAAAATATTAAAAATAATTAAAAACATATGTATATACAAAAACAGGAAAGGAGATGCACTTAGGAGGCAAATTTATGCACGCTCCCTTGGAAGAAGCATTGCGTGAAACGCGTCGGGGGTGCCACGGCCTATCTGGAGGTATGAAATATTACAAGTAGCCGCCATATATATTTTCCTTTTGCCATCTGTTCCTTATGTCCTGCCTCCACCGCACCATTATGGTATAATTAAGGATACTTTGGACGTTAGGGCAAACTACATAGGCAGTATCACAAGCTACTTCTCATATGATTCATATAAGGGTGAGGTTCTATTGTTGAATTTTGATATAGCATACTGTGTTTTTCTATTATGATCATGCAAATTTTATGCTCACCTTTTTTACGGTTGCTTGACATATTTAGATGCTTGCGTCAGTAATACTGTGGAATAAATTCCAATATTCCCTTTGCTATTATGTGACCTCCATTTTCCCAGTGGCCGTTTCTTGCTTTGTTTGCCCCCATTTTTTATTCATTTTTACAAGTGGTTTTTGTACCATTTTAATAAATATCTAATAAAAATTGTATATTTTTCTGCGACAATATGACTTCTCAGTACCAGAGAGAGCAGCAAGGTACCAGGAGGGAGCGATAAGATGGAAGGTCAGGGACATAGCAAGAGTCAAACAGAGAGATACAGAGAGATACAGGAGGTACAGAATCAGACGGCAACACTCAGAAACGTAAACAGACCGAATCATACACAAGCGAGCATTCAAGAGCAAACAGTATCCATAGATACACAGGGTCAGTAACTCATCCGAAGACAAAAGTATCACTGACAATGGACAGAGCCCAAAGGAGGCCATTTAAAGCCCTCCCACAGCCAGAAAGAGTCCAAAATCATTAACCCCTGAAGCACTAGACAAGAACTTCCAAACAGACCATGACAGTACTCCCCTCTCAATGGGGGGCCACTGGACCCCCAGGCTTCTCAGGATGCCTGGTGTTATGAATGGTTCGCCGAGGAGGAAATAAAAAAAACAACACATGCTAAGTCTCAGAAAACCAAAGAGGTTGGTAACTATGCAGACTACATACCCCTGATCCTAACCACGCAACTAGTAGCATTCCTTCGGTGGTCCTAGACGCCTCATCACAATCAGAGAGCTAAATAAGAATAAAGCAGGAAAAGAGGAAAACTAACTGCCCCAGAGCAGACCCCAAAGGAAAGACAGCCCCCCACATGTATTGACGGTGAAACAAAATGAAAACACAAACAAAGGCAGGAAAATAGGCTGAGCAAACAATGGGGCCAAACTAACTAGAAAGGACAGGAAAGGAAAGAAACTGTCTGCAATCTGCCAAAAAATTCTACCAAAAATAATGTCCAACACAACTGAGAGCAAAATTAACCCTGAAGTCACTAGACTTCTCCCACTATATCAGCACTTTGAAATATTCTGAGACAGAGCAAAAAGAGGCCAATCTAATAAGGGATAAAAAAAGGCAAATTGGCAAATACAGATAAATAAGAGTGGAAATTCAGCACAGCCCAGCCGGGCTGGCTGACCACACAAAAAACTGAATTGACCAACAAGAGCAAGTGTGAACATTAGCAAAAACAAACTTAACTTGAGAAGACTGGAACAGAGCTGAGTCCAAGAACTGAATCACCAGCACCAGGATAGGGAGTCGGCTGTCTTATATCCAGTCTGATACTCCAGAGATCCAATCGTTATCTTCCTCACCAGGTGGCAGATCACTACCAATTAAACCAACCTCACTACCTCCTGTCACCACCAGAGGGAGAACGGAAGGAGAACTCTCAACTGGTGGAGCAGAAAATGAGCTCATAACAGCCTGGCATGAAATGCCCAAACCAGACAATCAGCATGTACAGACTGGGCAGGGACCCAAGATCGATCCTCTGGACCATACCCCTTCTAGTGTACCAGATACTGCAAGGTGCAGCGTACAAGACAAGAATCAACAATGTGTCCAACCTCATATTCCATGTGACCCTCCACCAACATCGGCGAACAACTGACACAGAACCCTCCTTAACAGACCCCAAGGGTTTTAAAAGGGAGTTATGGAACACATTGGAAATCTTGAATGAAGCTGGGAGGCGTAATCTATAGGCTACGGGATTGACTATTTCCACGATTTCATATGGACCAATGAACTTTGCACCCATCTTGATTGACGGAACCTTGAGTTTGATATTCCGCATGGAAAGCCAAACCTTTTCTTCAACCTGAAATGTATGACCCAAAACTCTCTTCTTGTCTGCAAAGAACTTATACCTTCCCTGTTGCTTGGAGATATTACTACGGACCTCAGCCCACAGATTTTTAAACGCTGTACAGACCCCTCCGCCCCAGGACATCCAGAATCCAAGCGGGAAAATTCCCCAAAATGTGGACTGAACCCATAGTTAACCAGGAATGGGGACATACCAGTGGACCGACTCACACGGCTGTTGAAGGTGAACTCAGCCAAAGGCAACGCATCACACCAATCATCCTGCCTAATAGAGGCCAAACATCTAAGAATTTGTTCAAGGGATTGATTGGTGCGTTCAGTCTGACCATTACTCTCAGGGTGGTATGCAGAAGAAAAAGATAATGTAATACCCAATTTTTTACAGAATTCCCTCCAGAACCTAGCCACAAATTGCACACCTCTGTCAGACACCACATTCATGGGTACCCCATGCAGACAGACCACATGTTGCACAAACAGCTTGGACAAGGTTTCAGCTGAGGGTAATGCAGACAAAGGTACAAACTGGGCTTGCTTATAAAACTTGTCCACCACCACACAACTGTATTACCCCTGGAAGGAGGGAGATTGGTGTTAAAGTTCATGGACAGGTAAGTCCATTGTCTTTCAGGAACTGGCAAGGGTACCAGTTCCCCGGCCGGCCGGCTATGAGAGCTCTTAGGACGGGCACAAACCCCATTTGCAGATACAAATTTTTTTACATCCGTACCCAATGAGGGCCACCAGAAAACCCTTGCCAGCCTCCCTCATGTGGCTGAAATTCCAGGATGAGCACTCAGCCTAGACTCATGAAACTCTTGAAGTCTATACCAAAATTGTTCCAGGACAAACAATTTACCCCCCCAACTTAGAGGCAGGAACAAGAAACTGAGCTTCAACAATCTCCCGCTCCAGCTCCAACGAGAGTTCAGTCACCACCACCCCGGGAATGGAGGATGATGGTTCGGGGGAAGACACAGAATCAAAACTTCAAGATAAAGCATCAGCCTTGACATTTTTGGACCCAGGACGAAAAGTTATGGAAAACTGAAACTGAGAAAAAAAGCGACCAGTGGGCCTGTCTGGGAGTCAATCTTTTAGCAGACCCAATATAGGTTACATTTTTATGATCAGTAATCACAGTGATTGAATGAGCCACCCCTTCCAAAAAGTGCCTCCATTCTTCAAACTCCAATTTGACTGCAAGAAGTTCTCTATTGCCTACATCATAATTTCTCTCGGCTGAAGAGAACTTCTTGGAAAAGAAGGCACATGGCTTGAGATTGGTCAAAATGGCAGGTCCCTGAGACAACACTGCTCCCACCCCCACCTCAGAAGCATCCACCTCTGCAATAAAAGGTTTAGACGGATCTGGCTGCACCAATATTGGGGCAGACATAAAACACTTTTTCAGAGTCAAAAAGGATTCTTTGGCAGATACAGACCAATTTTTTACATCTGCACCCTTGCGTGTAAGATCAGTAAGCGGCTTAACCACCTGTGAAAAAAACCAATAAATTTTCGATAATAGTTGGCGAATCCCAAGAAGCGCTGGAGGCCCTTCAGGTCCAAGTGTTGGTCCCGGTCAACAATAGCTTGCACCTTCTTGGGATCCAAGCGAAACCCCTCACAGGACACAATCAGACCTAAAAAAAAGGCAATTCCTGTACAAAAAATAGTTGATTTTCTCTGAATCTTTGGAGAACAGTACGTAAATGTTGTAGATGTGTATGACTATCAGGGGAGTAAACCAAAATGTCATCAAGGTAGATAACTATAAAGCTACTAATAAGATCAGCAAACACCCCGTTAATGAAATTTTTAAATATGGCGGGAGCATTTTTAAGACCAAATGGCATAACAAGGTTTTCAAAAAGCCCCACAGATGTGAGAAATGCAGTCTTCCACTCGTCCTGCTCCCGAACCCTAATCAGATTATAGGCTCCACGAAGATCTAATTTCGAGAACCATTTCACTGCAGACAACTGGTTACAAAAATCTGGAATAAGAAGAAGAGGGTACTTGTTTCTCCTTGTAATTTTGCTAAGTTCCCGAAAGTCGAGGCAGGAACGTCTTTTTTCTTTACAAAAAACCCCTGCGGCCACAGAAGAGACTGAGGGATGTATATGCCCCTTGCGCAGACTTTCCACAATATATTCCTTCATGGCTAAGGCTACTTTCACATTTACGGCTTTGCGGAAAGTTGGAATACCTGATCCGGCAGAAAACGCTGACTCCGGATCCCTCTTTTGGACGGATACGGCGGAGCAGAAATTTAAAGGAATAGATATGCCAATGTGTGAAGGGCTATGGGATATCATTTGGAGAACTGTTCTTGCTTTCTGCCCATGTAAAGTTGTTGCTGGATGAGAGAGAGAGAGAATTTTTTTGCATGCGCAGTGGGAAAAAGCGGTCCGGCACAGGGAAAAAAAACGTTGCATGGAACATTTTTTCAGGATACCGGACAGATGATTTTTGCCGCATCCGGCAAAAGTGAGACGTGACGCATGAGCATCCGGCGCAATGCGGCGCTAATAAAACAGGGTGGTGCATGTTAAGGAGCTGAAACTCCTAAACCCTTCATCCAATTTTAATGTGGATACCCTCAAATGAAAGCTGAAAGTCTGAACTTCAACTGCATCTGAATTGTTTTGTTTAAAATTCATTGTGGTAACGTCTAGAACCAAAATTAGAAAAATGTTGTCTCTGTCCAAATATATATGGACCTAACTGGTATAATGATTATATTGCACATAAAAACATTTCACATCTTATACTCAACACTACAGATTTGCAACACAAATTAATTAAGCGATTACCTAAGTACTGATAGTATTTTATTTTCAACATATTCAAGAGCCTTTTGATAAACAACATTTTTGGTTTTTCCTCTCAGTGCAAAGATGAACAGATTTTTGGCAGTTCCAACTCTTGAACAGGCCACGTAAAGTTGACCATAAGTAAAGCATGGAGATTGCAAATCGATCCCTACTACTTTCAAGGACTGTCCCTGAGCCTTGTTAATGGACATTGCAAATGTCAGTCGAAGTGGAAACTGGAGGTGTTTAAAATCAAAAGGCAAATCATATGGAATGAGTGAAATTCTTGGAAGGAAAATGTCCTCTTCTTTGGCACATCCTGTTGCTGAGATGTGTATTTAATCCTATCCTATGTGACACTGTCTGCTGAGCTGTGTGTCTAATCCTATCCTGTGTGTTACTGTCTGCTGAACTGTGTATCTAATCCTATCCTGTGTGATACAGTCTGCTGAGCCGTGTACCTAATTTTATCCTTTGTGATACTGACTGCTAAACTGTGTATCTAATCCTATCCTATGTGATACTGTGTGTTGAGCCATGTATCTAATCTTATCCTTTGTGATACTGACTGCTGAGCTGTGTATCTAATCCTATCCTGTGTGATACTGACTGCTGAGCTGTGTATTTAAGTCTCTCTTGTGTGTTATTGTCTGCTGAGCCGTGTAGCTAATCCTATCCTTTGTTACTGACTGCTGAGCTCTGTATCTAATTTTATTCTGTGTGATACTGTCTGCTGAGCTGTGTATCTAATCCTATCCTGTGTGATACTGGGCTGTGTATCTAATCCTGTCCTGTGTGATACAGTCTACTGACCTGTGTATCTAATCCTATCCTGTGTGATACAGTCTGCTGAGTGGTGTATCTAATCCTATCCTGTTTTATACTGGGTTCCCCTTTGGCTCCCCCTGCAGTCCGTGTCAGGGGGTGGTCTTTGTCAGCATGGTAATAAATGTTGTTATTTACAGCTTTACATAAGTACGATAACATCATAGAAATGATAGGAATAATAGCCCTCAGTTACCACAACTGTCTAGAAGGAAAACTGTTGCTCGTAGCAACCAATCACAGCTCAATTTCTTTTAAACAGCTCTGGTGAAATGAAAGATGCTTAGTGATTGGTTGCTATGTGGAGTGGGCATGGCCGATAAACACAAACATATGTAAAGGGTACTGGAGTGAAGTTCGTTAAATGCAGTGAAGAGCCAGAGGCAGAGAAGGGGTTAGCAGGATTTACTCAAACAGATTATTGACGTACAGGGAATACTCCGCACAGGGAAATGAGATCAAAAACTAAATAACACAGGAACACTGAGCGCAACAACAGAATTTGAGCAAAAAACACAATATTTGGGGAAAAGGTGTACAAAAGAAGTACAGTAACTTATTGCTTGCAGTTCTTGTTGGGAAGAGGCTGGAATATCACCCGCCAGCGTTGTAGATTGTGGACAATGTCTCTGGCTCTGCTATGGAAAAATGAAATGCACTGTCTCCCGACCGTGCCGATGGATCCAGACTCGCTTGGCTTGAGTGCGTTGTAATGTAGAAACAGTCTATTTTGTTGATTCCTCTGGAAGGGCGCAGAAGACAAACAGCATGCACGCTCACAGGCCACGGCAGCATGTGAACCTCTGAAGTACTCGTTAGGAACAGGGCAAGTAAAACTATCTTTCACTGGGAGCGAGAAGGACCCAACCAGCACGGCAACGTCCGGGGACAGCTCAGTAAGGACAAAGTCAGTTGGTAAGTCAATCCGCAGGGAACTAGAGGATGAGGAGTTCGCAGTCGGAGCAGTGGGGGGGAGTCAACCTTCTCCTTGTTCTCCTGTCGCCTTCCTGCCAAATCTTCCCATTCCCACGCTCAGCCCCTTTTATCTCCCCCACGCTCTCTGCTGTCCAGTACAAAGGTCTTCCCCACTCAGAAGAATCTTCTCCACGGCAACGGTGGTGACAGTTCCTATAGTTCCAGCCCCAAAGTGTACAGGGAACCGTTCGACTCTGTCCTGGTTCATCTTCTTACACATACACACACGCATACATACACTCATTTATATATATGTAGATGAGCATATACAGTTTGTAATATTTTATTTAATACCATTTTAAGTATGAAAGTCCTAATTTTCAAAAAAGATAGTACATATACATTTGAAAAATACATTAGCTAAGACATTGAAATAAATTCAAAACTGTTTCTAAAACTATTAGAAGGTTTCTTACACAGTTATCGTTTGTTGTAAAAGAGAATATTGTACATTATCTGTATACAATGTACTCTGTCGTATCTATTTCGTGAGAATTTCTGCTCATCATTCCTTCTTTCTGCTGTGACACATTAAACCACAATGCTTAAGTTATCCATGTGATATTTTCAGCAGCGGATATATTATTGCTCACAATAATACTTGTAGAACAGCTGGACAAGCTCACAGGTTAATATAAGATCCCAGGGATACAAAAGCTAAGACAGGTCAGGGTTCAGAGAGCTTTTATCCAGTGTGTTAACTTCAGAGGCAACGGTTTCAATCTGCAGAAAAATACAGTTATTACATCATGGCATTAGTTCACCTTTAAAAGCATATGGTAAAGCCTGATTTGTGGTTTCTAGCAGATGGGCTTCCTATAATTACAATTTGAACTGTTTCACAGCTTTGCTGACAGTGGATCTGTGATTAAAGTAGAAATCACAGGGTAAGTAGTTCTCTGACATTGTATGTCACAACAATAATCAAAGACTAAACTCCCTGGTTTTGATGAAGTGGAGATAGTGCAGTGATTCAAGTATGGGGCTGAGACTTAAGTGCTACTACTTGGAAGCTGGAAAAGAGCAGACATTCTTTAGTCTCTGTTATTGACTGCCCCCAAGCAAATCTTTAACCTGGCATCTGAGAGAGAACATGACTGTGCATCTCATTTTAATGGAGTCCCAGTGTCACACCTGAGGATCATAGACTTCTTGAGATCTCTGGTTAAACATTGTTCTCGGCAACTCTTTCTTACAATCAGCTTTAAAAATAAGACTGATAAATCCCATAGCATCAGTGATCAAAACTTTATGGCCGAATCAGAATTAAATATTTTTAATAAAAATCTACAGGTTTGTTAAATATTTAATATCAACTTTTTTATTATTGGTAAGAAAAATAATGAACCTCTCACTTCTAAGATTATTTTCCTTAATAAATGAATTACTGTTTTCCTTTACTTATTCTAAGGGTTACGGCACAAAGTAGGTGAATATTTATTGCAAAATGAAACATTTCGGTATTTTCTGCATTTTCAAAGTTGATAAATATTTTGCATGAACTTATGATATTTGTTAATAGTACAAATGATGTTAAATCTACACACAGACCTTAAAGAATACACTGCGCAACAAATTTCAAGGAAGCTCTTGTCCCCTGAAAAGATGTTATTGTATTTTATAGATTTTGATATGCTGGACACGAATATGTGCTCCAAAAGTCTGTATCACGTAAGGTTTTTAAGAAACAACAGTTTATAATCTACATTATGAGTATTTTATTAGGTCCACATGGGATCCGTTATTCGGAGTGGCTCTGTAAGAAGCATTTCAAGGTCCTGGAGTGGCTTAGCCGGTCTTCAGACCTGAGCTCAATAGAAAATCTTTGGAGGGAGCTGAAACCAATTTGCTCAATGACAGCCCCGAAACCTGAGAGATCTGGTGAAGATCTGTATGGAGGGGTAGGTCAAGAACTATAGGAAATGTCTAACCTCTGTAATTGTAAGCAAAGGTTCTGTCCTAAATATTAAGTTCTGTTTTTCTATTATAGCACTTATTTCATGAAATAAAGTGTAAATTAATTATGTAAAAATCATACAATGTTATTTAGTATTATAGCAGTGATATTCTTGACCATAGGAGGCATTATTATAGTTGTTTTATTCTTTCATTTAGGAGCAGAATTATGGTAGCTATATTCATGTACATAAGAGCAGTATTATAGTAGTTGTATTCCTGCACATAGGAGCAGTATTATAGTAGTTATATTCTTGTACATAGGGGCAGTATTATAGTACTTATATTCTTGTACATAGGGGCAGTATTATAGTACTTATATTCTTGTACATAGGGGCAATATTATAGTAGTTATATTCTTGTACATAGAAGCAGTATTACAGTAGTTATATTCTTGTACATAGTGGCAGTGTTACAATCGTTATATTCCTGCACATAGAGGCAGTATTTTCGTAGTTATGTTCCTGTACATAGGAGCAGTATTATAGTAGTTATATTCTTGTACATAGGGGGGCAGTATTATAGCAGTTATATTTTTGAACATTTGGGCAGTATTATAGTGGTTATATTCTTGTACATAGGGGCAGATTTATCATAGTTATATTTTTGTACATGGACCCATATTATAGTAGTTATATTCTTGTATATATGGCCAGTGTTATAGTATTTATTTATTTTATTTTACTCATTTATAGTAGTTATATTATTGCACATAGGGTCAGTATTATAGTAGCTTTATTATCATAAATTGGAGGCGGTATTATGGTAGTTATATTCTCGCATATAGGAGGCAGAATTAGAGGAGTTATATTTTGTACTTATGGGAAGTATTATAGTAGCTATATTATTCTACATTGGGGCAGTATTCTATTAGTTATATTATTGTACACGACGACAGTATTATAATAGTTATGTTATTCTACATAGGAAGCAGTATTATAATTGTTATATTCTTGTATATAGGGTGCAGTATTATACTAGTTATATTCTTGCACATAGAAGGTGGTAGAATAGTAGTTATAGTCTTATACTTAGGTGCAGTATTATAAGAAGTATATTCTTGTACATAGGAGGCAATATTATAGGAGTTATATTCTTGAACTTATGGGACAGTTTAATAGTAGTTATGTTCTTGTTCATAAAAGAGCAGTATTATTGTAGTTATATTCTTGTACATATAGGGCAGTACTATAGTAGTTATATTCTTGTACATATAGGAGAGTATTATGGTAGTCATACAGTATACTTGTACATAAGAGACAGTATTATATTAGCTATATTCTTGTACATAGGAGCAATATTATAGTAGTTTTATTCTTGAACATAGGAGCAGTATTGTAGTAGTTATATTCTTGCTCATAGGAGCAGTATTATAGTAGTTATATTCTTGTATATAGGAGTATTATTATAGTATTCATATTCTTGTACATGAAGCAGTGTTATATTATGTGAATTCTTGTACATAGATGGGCAGTTTTTAGAATTATAGCAGAATATTATAATGTCTCGTATCATTTCTCAAAAACCTTACGTGATAGGAAAAATCTGAAGTCATTTCTGAAATCAGCATGCAAAAATCTAAGAGGAACACTCAAAATTGTCCGAGGGACAAAACCTTTGTAACATAGTGATATTTATAATTTATTTGTAGATATTTTACAGAGGTAAGTTGGGTAAGACTTGCAAGAGATCAAATATAAAACAAGCATTTGGTCACACATAGACAGGGATTCCATATATACCATGGATATAAATGGAAGGGAAACAGTATGTGGCTATACATGTAATTCAGCCTCCTCCATTGAGCCTGCATTTTTTTTGCACAATATTTTATCTATCAATATATATATATATATATATATATATATATATATACAGTGGGGCAAAAAAGTATTTAGTCAGTCAGCAACAGTGCAAGTTCCACCACTTAAAAAGATGAGAGGCGTCTGTAATTTAAATCATAGGTAGACCTCAACTATGGGAGACAAACTGAGAAAAAAAATCCAGAAAATCACATTGTCTGTTTTTTTTTCATTTTATTTGCATATTATGGTGGAAAATAAGTATTTGGTCAGAAACAAAATTTCATCTCAATACTTTGTGATATATCCTTTGTTGGCAATGACAGAGGTCAAACGTTTTCTGTAAGTCTTCACAAGGTTGCCACACACTGTTGTTGGTATGTTGGCCCATTCCTCCATGCAGATCTCCTCTAGAGCAGTGATGTTTTTGGCTTTTCGCTTGGCAACACGGACTTTCAACTCCCTCCAAAGGTTTTCTATAGGGTTGAGATCTGGAGACTGGCTAAGCCACTCCAGGACCTTGAAATGCTTCTTACGAAGCCACTCCTTCGTTGCCCTGGCGGTGTGCTTTGGATCATTGTCATGTTGAAAGACCCAGCCACGTTTCATCTTCAATGCCCTTGCTGATGGAAGGAGGTTTGCACTCAAAATCTCACGATACATGGCCCCATTCATTCTTTCATGTACCCGAATCAGTCGTCCTGGCCCCTTTGCAGAGAAACAGCCCCAAAGCATGATGTTTCCACCACCATGCTTTACAGTAGGTATGGTGTTTGATGGATGCAACTCAGTATTCTTTTTCCTCCAAACACGACAAGTTGTGTTTCTACCAAACAGTTCCAGTTTGGTTTCATCAGACCATAGGACATTCTCCCAAAACTCCTCTGGATCATCCAAATGCTCTCTAGCAAACTTCAGACGGGCCCGGACATGTACAGGCTTAAGCAGTGGGACACGTCTGGCACTGCAGGATCTGAGTCCATGGTGGCGTAGTGTGTTACTTATGGTAGGCCTTGTTATATTGGTTCCAGCTCTCTGCAGTTCATTCACTAGGTCCCCCCGCGTGGTTCTGGGATTTTTGCTCACCGTTCTTGTGATCATTCTGACCCCACGGGGTGGGATTTTGCGTGGAGCACCAGATCAAGGGAGATTATCAGTGGTCTTGTATGTCTTCCATTTTCTAATTATTGCTCCCACAGTTGATTTCTTCACTCCAAGCTGGTTGGCTATTGCAGATTCAGTCTTCCCAGCCTGGTGCAGGGCTACAATTTTGTTTCTGGTGTCCTTTGACAGCTCTTTGGTCTTCACCATAGTGGAGTTTGGAGTCAGACTGTTTGAGGGTGTGCACAGGTGTCTTTTTATACTGATAACAAGTTTAAACAGGTGCCATTACTACAGGTAATGAGTGGAGGAAAGAGGAGACTCTTAAAGAAGTGAGAGCCAGAAATCTTGATTGCTTGTTTCTGACCAAATACTTATTTTCCACCATAATATGCAAATAAAATGAAAAAAAAACAGACATTGTGATTTTCTGGATTTTTTTTTCTCAGTTTGTCTCCCATAGTTGAGGTCTACTACTGATGTAAATTACAGACGCCTCTCATCTTTTTAAGTGGTGGAACTTGCACTATTGCTGACTGACTAAATACTTTTTTGCCCCACTGTATATATATATATATAAACTCATTTTAAATCTCGTTAGCATCCCCCCCGTCATGAGATTGGGGCCCCCGAAGTTAGGCCCTATACATATAATGTAGAAACGTGAACGTGAAAGTAAAAGTGCTGAGGGGAAAAGAACAGTTGTGACTGACCGGGATGGATTATAGCGAAGGTGCCAAATAGTCACTGCTAAAGGGGCCACACCACCACACACAACACGCAAACATTTCACAAACACCATACAAACATCACACAGCACGCATACACCAACCCACAAGCACAACACCACAAAAATTCCATAACACACCACACAAACACCAGACCACTCTAGACACACAAACACCACCCCACAAATACCACATGCACACCACACACACACACACACACACACACACTCACGCATGCAAGGACCACACACACATGCAAACACACTCAGATGCATGCACCCTACGCACACGGGCGAACATTACTGAGCAGCAATATTAGTCAGGCCAAAAATGTCTCATAGTAAGAATGTTATTATTGCTTACTATATAGGGAGCTTTCATTACTGAATCTTCTGAGGTAAAGTGAAAGCTGAGCTCTGATTGGTTGCTATGGGCAACTAGACAAGTCTGCCTGTGAGGCGGTTTTCTTTACGGAGATGTGAGTTCCTTCAGGTCATAGTAATACTGTGTGAGGGCTGCTCTGTATTTACTGTTCATCCTATTACATCTCTTATTAGTATCTAGTGAATACTAAATGGTTATAATTAGAGTTGAGCGACTTTTGCTTTTTTAGGGTCGCGTTTCGTTTCGTGAAACCCGACTTTTCCAAAAGTCGGGTCGAGCAAGATCGTCCGATTATAGGGAAAAGTCGGGGTCGTCCCGAAACACGAAACCCAATGTAAGTCAATGGGGAATAAAAGTCGGCAGTGAGAGGAGGACAGGAAACACACCTACAGTGCCCATTTGAATGCCAAAAGCATCAATTCTTCTTACTTAAGCTTGTCAACCTTAATTAACTTCATAATACAAGTTACGCACTGAAAAATGGGGGTTATTTGGCTAAATTTGTGGGGGGGGGGGAGGGCTGGCTGCAGGTTTTCATGTGCCCTGGGCGAAAGAGCGCCCCTTTAACACATTGTGACGTCTGCCTGCGGTCTGGACTGCAGCCAGACAGCACCCCGAGAAACACTGATACCCTTTACCCCTATACAGGGATCTGGATTTATAGCAGAGCCCAGGAGGCACTGTCTGAATAGGAGCAATGACCAGAGCAGGACGGTCGCCAGAAAGGTGTTCCAATACAGGACACAGAGGCAATGATATCCGAGACTAAACCAGTCAGGCAGCAACGGTACAAAAACAGTAGACAGTAGCAGAGTCAGATTCCAGGCCGAAGCCAGAGTCATAAACCAGGAGAGTCGCAGAGGTACAGAATCGTTAGGCAGAAGCAGAGTCAGAATCCAGGCCGAAGTCAGAGTCATAAACCAGGAGAGTCACAGAGGTACAGAATCGTTAGGCAGAAGCAGAGTCAGAAGTCCAGGCAAAAGTCAGAGTCAGTCAACAGCAATTCACACAGTAACACGCAGGGGAACCAAGAATATATCCGGCGGCTTGCAAGCCCAGTCCAAAGGTATTTGAGGGATCAGGTCATCCCTCACAGGCTCCCGGGCTGATGATGTCATCAGGACTGCCCCCAGGACCAGACCTGATGACGATGCACCAACCCCTTCATGACTGACAGAGGAGCGGAGTCTGTGTCCACTAGACGCCTGCGCAGAAGCCCTTTCACTGTTGCCGCCATTACTCGGGCGCGAGCCACGGCGCCTCACAGTGGCTGAGGGCGGAACAGCAGGCCCTGAATTCGACGATGACATGTCAGTCCGGCGCCTCCTGGTAGCCGAGGCCTGGACAGCAGGCCCCGAGCCCGAGGGCGGCGTGACAGTCCGTCGCCTCCTAGTGGCTGAGGGCGGAACAGCAGGCCCCGAGTCTGACGGTGACGTGACAGTACCCCCCTCTCCAGGAGGGGCCTCCGGACCCTCAAAACCCGGTTTGTCAGGGTGAAGAAGATGAAATCTCCTAATTAATGCCTTGGCATGGACGTTCCCCGCAGGAACCCAGGACCTTTCTTCTGGGCTGTAGCCCTTCCAGTGTACCAGATACTGTACTGAGCCCCTCACAAGGCGGGAGTCAAGGATACCCTGGACTTCATACTCCAGAGCTCCCCCGACCGAAACAGGAGGAGGAGGGGACTGAACAGGGTGAATGGGAGAACGATAAGGTTTGAGGAGAGACCTGTGGAATACGTTAGGCAATTTGAATGACTGTGGAAGTTTTAAGCGGAAGGCTACTGGGTTAACCACCTCGATAATTTCGTATGGGCCGATGAACCTGGGACCTAGTTTGGCGGACGGTACCTTAAGCTTGATATTTTTTGTAGAGAGCCAAACCTTGTCGCCAACTCCCAGGTGCGGCCCCTTAGATCGTCGTCTATTTGCAGCCGAAGCCTGTCTAACCTGAGCCCCTTTCAAATTTGAATTAACCTCAGACCAAATCGTTTTTAGCCGATGTATATTTTGCTCCACCCCAGGGAGCTCCGACATCCTGGCCGAAAACGACCCAAAGCGCGGATGTAGTCCAAGGTTACAAAAGAAAGGGGTAGTTTTAATGGAGTCTTGATATTGATTATTGAGGGCGAACTCAGCCAATGGCAGATGTTCCACCCAATCGGTCTGATGTCCTGACATAACAGCGGAGGTATTGTTCCAGAGCTTGGTTAGTACGCTCAGTTTGACCATTAGTTTCGGGATGGTATGCCGAAGAAAGGACAACTCCACACCAATGCGTCTACAGAATGCCCTCCAGAACTTCGAGACAAACTGGGAACCCCTGTCGGACACAATATTTGCCGGAACGCCGTGCAGACGTACAATGTGCAGGATAAACAACTTACTTAAAGTCTCAGAGTTAGGCAACCCAGACAGGGGAATAAAATGGCCCTGCTTGCTGAACCTGTCTACCACCACCCAGATACAACTTTTCCCATCTGATGGCGGCAGGTCTGTAATGAAATCCATGGAGATGTGGGTCCATGGACTCTCAGGGGTGGGCAAGGACTGAAGCCAGCCGGCAGGGCGACTATGGAGGGACTTGGCGCGGGCACAGACTTCACACGCTGAAACATAGTCCTTACAGTCCTTGACCACCGTCGGCCACCAAAAGTTCCTAGTTACCAACCTGGTGGTATTATTGAGACCCGGATGGCCTGCCAGGACAGAGTCGTGCGATTCTTTTAGAACCTGCAGACGAAGGTTAGCCAGAACGAACAATTTTTTGGGGGGCGTAGTGTCAGGAACTTGCTCTGAAGACCTACGGATCTCCTCCAGAAGGTCCAAAGACACTGCCGACACGACGATTCCATTAGCCAATATTGGGACTGGTTCACAGTCCTCGGTCTGTGTGGGGCAGAAACTGCGAGAGAGGGCATCTGCCCTCACATTTTTAGTCCCGGGGCGGAAGGTGATTATAAAATCAAACCTGGAGAAAAACAAGGCCCACCTAGCCTGCCTAGGATTTAGTCTTTTAGCTGACTCTAGGTAGGTTAGGTTTTTGTGGTCTGTAATAACAGTGACCTTGTGTTTGGCACCTTCGAGGAAGTGGCGCCATTCCTCGAAGGCCCATTTGATCGCCAGTAATTCCCGATTACCGACGTCATAGTTTCCCTCCGTGGCAGAGAATTTGCGGGAGAAAAATGCACATGGGCGAAGCTGAGTGAGGGATGCAGTGCCTTGCGAGAGCACTGCTCCCACTCCGACTTCGGAGGCATCTACTTCAACAATAAAGGGGTGGTCCAAGTTTGGTTGAATCAACACCGGGTTGGCCACGAAGCACTCCTTTAGTGTAGAAAAAGCTCGGGTTGCCTCAGGATTCCAATTAGTCACGTCCGCCCCTTTTCGGGTAAGGTCCGTGAGTGGCTTGGCAATCTCAGAGAAACCCCTGATAAACTTGCGGTAATAATTTGCAAATCCCAAAAACCGCTGCAGCGCTTTCATCGATTTGGGTTGCACCCAATCCTTAATGGGTTGAATCTTGGCAGGGTCCATGTGAAACCCCTTGCCTGAGACCATGTATCCTAAGAACTGTACCTCTTCAGCAAAAAAAAAAACACATTTTTCTAATTTCGCATACAAGGAGTTTTTTCGCAGTCTCTGCAATACCGAACGGACGTGTTGAGCATGTGTCACAGGGTCAGCCGAATAAATCAAAATGTCATCCAGATACACGACGACATACACCCCACAAATGTCCCTGAAAATGTCATTGACAAAGTGTTGAAATACGGCAGGTGCGTTACTGAGTCCGAACGGCATTACAAGGTACTCAAAGTGACCAAGAGGTGTATTAAAGGCCGTTTTCCATTCGTCACCGCTTCTTATGCGGACCAGATTATATGCCCCCCGGAGGTCAAGTTTAGTAAACCAGCGGGCTCCCAGTAGCTGATTAAACAGATCAGGAATGAGTGGGAGCGAGTACTGATTTTTTACAGTAATTGCGTTCAGCTCACGATAATCGATGCATGGTCTGAGTCCACCATCTTTTTTTTCTACAAAGAAAAACCCAGCTCCTACAGGTGAGGTGGAAGGTCTAATAAAGCCTTTACGTAGGCTGTCTGCTATGTAGTCATTCATGGCTACACGCTCCGGACCCGAGAGGTTGAATATTCTCCCCTTAGGGAGACGGGCACCAGGGACCAAGTCTATAGGACAGTCGTACTCTCTATCAGGAGGTAGTTTCTCAGACTCCACTATGGAGAAGACATCTTCATAATCTCCGAATGCACATGGAATGGAGGGGTTTTTAATTTTAACTTGGTTCACTGACAGTGACATACAGTGATTCTGACACCGTGGACTCCAGCGCACGATATCACCTATGCGCCAGTCAATAACTGGATTATGCTGGTGCAACCATGGCATGCCTAACACAACTGGATCTGATAAATTGTGTATAACAAAAAATGACATTTGTTCGTTATGCAATGTCCCCACTGACATAGAAATTTCGTCAGTAATGAATTCCACGCCTCCCTGATCTATAGATGTACCATTAATTGTAATAGTCTGAATAGGCACTTTAAGCTTTAGCAGAGGTACACCCAGACTCTTAGCAAATAAAAAATCCATAATGTTGCCGGCAGCACCACAATCCACATAAGCCTTCACACACAGACGTTTCTTAGCAAAATAAAGGGAAACTGGTAACAACAGTTTGGCCGCTTTTGCGGGCAATACCTGACCCCCAGCGCTGTCCAGGGGGCGATGCTCCAGGAATGTGGATTTCCAACAGCCAGTATTTTCTTTGAAGCTTCCAGGCTGCAGCATGCTTGAGCCTGAGAGTGACCTTCCAGGCTGTGCAATGTAACAGGTGTTTGGGCCAGGAATCAGCTCAGTCAGGAGGAAGAAAAAAAAAAGGTAAGGAAAACTGCTTTTATATGTGTTAAGTATAGACACAAGAGCAGTTTTATTTTTTTGGGCCGGATATAATGTGACATCTGCCTGCGGTCTGGACTGCAGCCAGACAGCACCCCGAGAAACACTGATACCCTTTACCCCTATACAGGGATCTGGATTTATAGCAGAGCCCAGGAGGCACTGTCTGAATAGGAGCAATGACCAGAGCAGGACGGTCGCCAGAAAGGTGTTCCAATACAGGACACAGAGGCAATGATATCCGAGACTAAACCAGTCAGGCAGCAACGGTACAAAAACAGTAGACAGTAGCAGAGTCAGATTCCAGGCCGAAGCCAGAGTCATAAACCAGGAGAGTCGCAGAGGTACAGAATCGTTAGGCAGAAGCAGAGTCAGAATCCAGGCCGAAGTCAGAGTCATAAACCAGGAGAGTCGCAGAGGTACAGAATCGTTAGGCAGAAGCAGAGTCAGAATCCAGGCCGAAGTCAGAGTCATAAACCAGGAGAGTCGCAGAGGTACAGAATCGTTAGGCAGAAGCAGAGTCAGAATCCAGGCCAAAGTCAGAGTCATAAACCAGGAGAGTCGCAGAGGTACAGAATCGTTAGGCAGAAGCAGAGTCAGAAGTCCAGGCAAAAGTCAGAGTCAGTCAACAGCAATTCACACAGTAACACGCAGGGGAACCAAGAATATATCCAGCGGCTTGCAAGCCCAGTCCAAAGGTATTTGAGGGATCAGGTCATCCCTCACAGGCTCCCGGGCTGATGATGTCATCAGGACTGCCCCCAGGACCAGACCTGATGACGATGCACCAACCCCTTCATGACTGACAGAGGAGCGGAGTCTGTGTCCACTAGACGCCTGCGCAGAAGCCCTTTCACTGTTGCCGCCATTACTCGGGCGCGAGCCACGGCGCCTCACAGTGGCTGAGGGCGGAACAGCAGGCCCTGAATTCGACGATGACATGTCAGTCCGGCGCCTCCTGGTAGCCGAGGCCTGGACAGCAGGCCCCGAGCCCGAGGGCGGCGTGACAGTCCGTCGCCTCCTAGTGGCTGAGGGCGGAACAGCAGGCCCCGAGTCTGACGGTGACGTGACACACATACCACAACTCATCATGCTCCGATACGGCAGAGAAATAGCGATATAGTACAATGAAAAATACCTCACTTTATACATCTCATGACGAGGCCCATCTATTTCTCCATACAAAATCATTGGTCCCATATAATGTTTGAAACAGTATATGATGAGCTCCACATAATGCTACAGTATATGTTGGTCCCCATGGATGAAGCTCCACTGTCTTATGGGCCCAAATAATGCTCCAAACATAATGGGCCCCATTTCTACTGCTCTAGTGTATAATGGGCCCTGTAAATGCTGCTCCAGTGTCTGATGTCCACCTTTGGAATGTTCCAGTGTATGGTGGGCCCCATCTATCATTCTCCAGAGTATAGTGCTCCCCAAAAATTGCTGTCCCAACATAGAAAACAATCAAATAAGTCTCCTCGCTAGGGAATCCCTGTACTTGTCTGGACAGGTGCTGTAGCTTGCTTAACAGCTCGCCAGCCGTTCTCACGCCCAGTATGGATTGCACGTGATTGCACAAAGGTTAGAAAGGGTACCGTATCCCTGGATAACATGTATGGATAGCGTACACATTCAAAATATATGTCTATACAGCATGAGGCAGGCTCAGACGGTGTTAGGCCCAGGATGGATTGCACGTCATTGCACAAAGGTTAGAAGGGGTACCGTATCCCCGGATAACATATATGGATAGCGTACACATTCAAAATATATGTCTATACAGCATGAGGCAGGCTCAGACGGTGTTAGGCCCAGTGTGGATTGCACGTCATTGCACAAAGGTTAGAAGGGGTACCGTATCCCCGGATAACATGTATGGATAGCGTACACATTCAAAATATATGTCTATACAGCATGAGGCAGGCTCAGACGGTGTTAGGCCCAGTATGGATTGCACGTCATTGCACAAAGGTTAGAAGGGGTACCGTATCCCCGGATAACATGTATGGATAGCGTACACATTCAAAATATATGTCTATACAGCATGAGGCAGGCTCAGACGGTGTTAGGCCCAGGATGGATTGCACGTCATTGCACAAAGGTTAGAAGGGGTACCGTATCCCCGGATAACATGTATGGATAGCGTACACATTCAAAATATATGTCTATACAGCATGAGGCAGGCTCAGACGGTGTTAGGCCCAGTATGGATTGCACGTCATTGCACAAAGGTTAGAAGGGGTACCGTATCCCCGGATAACATGTATGGATAGCGTACACATTCAAAATATATGTCTATACAGCATGAGGCAGGCTCAGACGGTGTTAGGCCCAGTATGGATTGCACGTCATTGCACAAAGGTTAGAAGGGGTACCGTATCCCCGGATAACATGTATGGATAGCGTACACATTCAAAATATATGTCTATACAGCATGAGGCAGGCTCAGACGGTGTTAGGCCCAGGATGGATTGCACGTCATGGCACAAAGGTTAGAAGGGGTACCGTATCCCCGGATAACATGTATGGATAGCGTACACATTCAAAATATATGTCTATACAGCATGAGGCAGGCTCAGACGGTGTTAGGCCCAGTATGGATTGCACGTCATTGCACAAAGGTTAGAAGGGGTACCGTATCCCTGGATAACATGTATGGATAGCGTACACATTCAAAATATATGTCTATACAGCATGAGGCAGGCTCAGACGGTGTTAGGCCCAGTATGGATTGCACGTCATTGCACAAAGGTTAGAAGGGGTACCGTATCCCCGGATAACATGTATGGATAGCGTACACATTCAAAATATATGTCTATACAGCATGAGGCAGGCT
This sequence comes from Dendrobates tinctorius, assembly GCF_039654945.1. Lineage (NCBI taxonomy): Eukaryota > Metazoa > Chordata > Amphibia > Anura > Dendrobatidae > Dendrobates > Dendrobates tinctorius. The sequence goes on along the minus strand of NW_027361795.1, from coordinate 17,096,597 downwards.
CAGATGGTGTTAGGCCCAGTATGAATTGCACGTCATTGCACAAAGGTTAGAAGGGGTACCGTATCCCCGGATAACATGTATGGATAGCGTACACATTCAAAATATATGTCTATACAGCATGAGGCAGGCTCAGACGGTGTTAGGCCCAGGATGGATTGCACGTCATTGCACAAAGGTTAGAAGGGGTACCGTATCCCCGGATAACATGTATGGATAGCGTACACATTCAAAATATATGTCTATACAGCATGAGGCAGGCTCAGACGGTGTTAGGCCCAGGATGGATTGCACGTCATTGCACAAAGGTTAGAAGGGGTACCGTATCCCCGGATAACATGTATGGATAGCGTACACATTCAAAATATATGTCTATACAGCATGAGGCAGGCTCAGACGGTGTTAGGCCCAGTATGGATTGCACGTCATTGCACAAAGGTTAGAAGGGGTACCGTATCCCCGGATAACATGTATGGATAGCGTACACATTCAAAATATATGTCTATACAGCATGAGGCAGGCTCAGATGGTGTTAGGCCCAGGATGGATTGCACGTCATTGCACAAAGGTTAGAAAGGGTACTGTATCCACGGATAACATGTATGGATAGCGTACACATTCAAAATATATGTCTCAGATGGCAGGCTCAGACGGTGTCAGGCACAGTATGGATTTGACGGCCCAGATTACACAGCGGAGGAGCAGGGAGAGGTAAAGATTGCAAATGCTGGGGCCCTGGCCAAGCAAGGGGGGCACACTCGTGGGCGTCGGTACTGGCACTGGGCCCCTCATAGTACAGCGGTGTATCTGACGGCGGGTGTGCACCACCACCGTCAGAGACACTTGATTGCACTATGAGGGACCCTGTGCCAGTGCCCGCGCCCAAGAGTCGGCCTACCCACCTGTCCAGGGCAACGGCACTCGCACGGTGTCGTGCGCTAGGTGGTGACCCCGGCCATGGGGGGGAGGCAGCACAGTTAGGGAGTTTTAGAAAGTGGCATATGTTGATGTTGGACATTCAACTGATGCAAAAGGCGAAATAGGTGAAGTACCAGGAAGAGGTGGACCAAAGAAAGCCATTTTTCTGTCACCCTATGTGTCATCAGGGGAAGGTGGGACAAAATCCTTGGAAACCCATGCGTGGTTCATTTTAATGAAGGTTAGATCATCCACATTTTGGGTTGACAGACGGGTCCTTTTTTCTGTCAGGATTGATCCAGCTGCACTGAAGACTCTTTCCGATAGCACACTTGCAGCTGGGCAAGCGAGCTCCTGTAAGGCATATTGGGCCAATTCAGGCCAGGTGTCCAGTTTAGCGGCCCAATAGTCAAAGGGGAATGACCTGTGTGGGAGAACATCGATATGGGAGGAAAAGTAGTTTGTAACCATAGTTGACAACTGCTGTCTCCTGTCACTTTCCATCGATGCAGTATTACCAGTTGTGTGAGCGGTATTTGAAAAATCAGTCCACAACATTGTCATGAAACCCCTGTCTCCAACGCCACTTCTGCTGTGTGCACCACGAACACCTCTGCCAAGCTGCCCCCGGCCCGTACGGCTCGTGTGAGAACCATCACCGCTGCTGTGTGCTGGGAATGCCTCAAGCAACCGATTTACCAGAGTTGCTTGTTTATTAGCCAATATTAGGTCAAGGTTCTCCTGTGGCAAGATGTTTTGTAATTTGCCTTTATAGCGTGGATCCAGGATGCTGGCCAACCAGTAGTCGTCATCGTTCATCATTTTGGCAATGCGGGGGTCCCTTTTTAGGATTCGCAAGGCATAATCTGACATGTGGGCCAATGTTCCCGGTGTCAATGATGCACTGCGAGTGCTGGGTGGAGGAGCACTTTCTGGCAAATCCACATCCCTCCAGTCACGCACAAACCCTGTACCAGACCTTGCCACGCCAACATTTTCACTTGCCCCACGAGATGCATCCTCCTCCCCTAAGTAATCATCCCCATCATCCTCCTCCTCCTCCTCCTCCTCTTCTTCCTCCACCTCGTCCAGGAGAGGTCCCTGAGCAGACAATGGCTGAATGTCATCAAGGATTCCCTCCTCCTCTTCCTCCTCATCAACATTGGCTGCAGACGCCTGCTCCTTAAGGTGCGTCAAAGTTTGCATGAGCAGACGCATAAGTGGGATGCTCATGCTTAGGATGGCGTCGTCTGCGCTTACCAGCCGTGTGCATTCCTCAAAACACTGAAGGACTTTACAAAGGTCTTTCAGCTTCGACCACTGCACGCCTGTCAACTCCATGTCTGCTCTCAAAGTGCCTGGCCGTGTATCCTCCCACAAATGCATTATGGCCTGCCTCTGCTCGCACAGCCGCTCCACCATGTGCAGGGTGGAGTTCCACCTTGTTGCAATGTCGATAATGAGGCGGTGGTTGGGAAGGTGGAGCAATCGCTGCAGCTTCTGCATACGAACGGAGTGTACAGGCGACCGGCGGATGTGCGCGCACAGTCTTCGCACCTTCTGGAGCAGGGCTGTTAACTCCGGATAATTTTTGAGGAAGCACTGCACCACCAGGTTCAAGGTGTGAGCCAAGCAAGGTATGTGGCTGAGTTTTGAAAGGGCTATGGCTGCCACAAAATTACGGCCGTTATCACTAACTACCTTGCCTGCCTCAAGATGTACACTGCCCAGCCATGACTCAGTTTGTCGCTTCAAGTACTCGGCCAGCACCTCGGCGGTGTGTCTGTCGCCCATACACATCATCTGCAACACAGCCTGCTGACGCTTTCCACTAGCTGCTCGATAGGGGGACACATCGTGTGCAACAGTGGCAGCTGCAGATGGATTGCTCGTACGACTGCGCTCTGTGGACGAGCTGTCGCTTCTGGAGGAGGAGGAGGAGGGTCGAACGCCTACAGCCAACTGTTTCCTATACCGTGGGCTAGGCAGCACTGTCCCACCACCGCTGTCCCCTGTGGACCCTGCATCCACCACATTAACCCAGTGCGCAGTGATGGACACGTAACGGCCCTGGCCATGCCGACTGGACCATGCATCAGTTGTGAGGTGCACCTTTCCGCTCACTGACTGCTTGAGTGCATGGACAATGCGGTCTTTCACATGATGGTGGAGGGCTGGGATGGCTTTGCGAGAGAAGTGGCGACTGGGTAGGTCATAGCGTGGTACAGCATAGGCCATGAGTTCGCGGAAAGCTGTGCTTTCCACCAACCGAAAGGGCATCATCTCAAACGAGATTAGCATGGCAATGTGGACGTTCAAACCCAGTGTACGCGGATGAGAGACTGAGTACTTTCTTGACCTACTCATAGTGTCTGGGAGGGTGAGCTGGACTTGAGAGCTGCATATGGTGGAAGTAGCGGTGGACAGGGCGGACTGAGAGAGGGTTGATGATGGTGATGGAGTTGGTGTTCTTTCTGATGGCCTAGAATCAGTCTTTCGTTGATATAACAGTGGGATTCCCTGACTGCTGTGGCCTTGCAACGACACCTCAACATTTGCTGCTGTGCTAACCGGTGGGCTTACAGTGGGGGAAACAATGTAGCGTTGCTGACTACCTTCGTTGTGATCAGTTGCACATGTGGCACTTGAGGTTTGGTGTTGTGTCCACGCTTGCAAGTGCATGCTGGTTAAATGTCTAAGCATGCAACTGGTATTCAAATTTTTCAGATTTTTCCCTCGGCTAAAGGTCTTTGCGCCCTTCTTACAGATAACCTTGGCCTGATCATGAGGATTTTGTTCAAAAAAGTGCCACACTGCACTCTTCCTACTTTGGCAGACATTTTTCGGCCTAGCACACTGTGATCTTTTGACCCTCTGGACAAGCTGTCCAGCAACTCTTTTGATGTTTGGAACCTGTCTTTGGAGTGCTCCGGGCCTGCTAGATAACAGCTGTTGCGATGTCGATGTCTGCTGTGGATGCTCCTCATCTGAGCTATTGGAAGCAGCACCCTCTTCCCCCAATGGATGCCAATCTGGGTCAACAACTGGGTCATCCATCACCTCCTCTTCTATGTCATGTGCACCTTTCTCTGTGTCACCGTGTATGGTGGTATAGTGTGCGGGAAGGGGCACCTGAGTCTCATCAGGGTCAAAATCTGGCTCTGTACACTGCGAGGACAATGTAGTGCTCTGAGTGAATGTACCAGCAGAATCATCCATCAGCGGCTGTGCATCAGTGCACTCCATGTCAGATTCATCTTGGCCTGGGTAATTCACCATTTGACTTGATAATCCAGGCATGGTATGTGAAAACAGCTCCATGGAGTAATCAGTAGTATGGCCTGCGTCATCCTTCAATCTTGGTTGGGGTGAAGGACACAAGGAAAGGTGTGGTTCATGAACATGAGCCTCCAATGACGACTCAGTGCTTTTACTTTTTACAACTGAAGAAGAGGAGGCGATAGAGCTGGAGGCTGAGTCAGCAATGTAAGACAAAACTTTTTCCTGATGCTCTGCCTTTAAAAGCGGTTTACGAACTCCTAGAAAACTAAGCGTTCGAGTCCTTATGTAGCCAGACAATGACGCAGGGTCAGCACCTCCTGCATTCGGTCCTATTTTGCTCTTGCCACTACCATCAGATCCACCACCAACACCATCATTACCAGCTGCCAACCCCCGCCCAATTCCACGGCCTCTTCCACCAGCCTTCCTCATTTTTGGTAGAAATGTAGACAAAATCCAACAAACTATATAGTAATGTAAAACAAGGTACAAGGTGTCTATAGGACAGGGGAGTTTTAGAATTTCTGCACACACTTGTGGACAGTGGACACTTGTGGATTGTGTGCGGCCCACTGATATCTGAGCGCTATGTGACACGCTCGATGGCACAGCTGCCTGTGACCAAAGTGACGAGAGGATAATGGAGATTTTGAATCTCTGCGTACACTTTTGGACACTGGACACTTGTGGATTGTGTGCGGCCCACTGATATCTGAGCGCTATGTGACACGCTCGATGGCACAGCTGCCTGTGACCAAAGTGACGAGAGGATAATGGAGATTTTGAATCTCTGCGTACACTTTTGGACACTGGACACTTGTGGATTGTGTGCGGCCCACTGATATCTGAGCGCTATGTGACACGCTCGATGGCACAGCTGCCTGTGACCAAAGTGACGAGAGGATAATGGAGATTTTGAATCTCTGCGTACACTTGTGGACAGTGGACACTTGTGGATTGTGTGCGGCCCACTGATATCTGAGCGCTATGTGACACGCTCGATGGCACAGCTGCCTGTGACCAAAGTGACGAGAGGATAATGGAGATTTTGAATCTCTGCGTACACTTGTGGACAGTGGACACTTGTGGATTGTGTGCGGCCCACTGATATCTGAGCGCTATGTGACACGCTCGATGGCACAGCTGCCTGTGACCAAAGTGACGAGAGGATAATGGAGATTTTGAATCTCTGCGTACACTTGTGGACAGTGGACACTTGTGGATTGTGTGCGGCCCACTGATATCTGAGCGCTATGTGACACGCTCGATGGCACAGCTGCCTGTGACCAAAGTGACGAGAGGATAATGGAGATTTTGAATCTCTGCGTACACTTGTGGACAGTGGACACTTGTGGATTGTGTGCGGCCAACTGATATCTGAGCGCTATGTGACACGCTCGATGGCACAGCTGCCTGTGACCAAAGTGACGAGAGGATAATGGAGATTTTGAATCTCTGCGTACACTTGTGGACAGTGGACACTTGTGGATTGTGTGCGGCCCACTGATATCTGAGCGCTATGTGACACGCTCGATGGCACAGCTGCCTGTGACCAAAGTGACGAGAGGATAATGGAGATTTTGAATCTCTGCGTACACTTGTGGACAGTGGACACTTGTGGATTGTGTGCGGCCCACTGATATCTGAGCGCTATGTGACACGCTCGATGGCACAGCTGCCTGTGACCAAAGTGACGAGAGGATAATGGAGATTTTGAATCTCTGCGTACACTTTTGGACACTGGACACTTGTGGATTGTGTGCGGCCCACTGATATCTGAGCGCTATGTGACACGCTCGATGGCACAGCTGCCTGTGACCAAAGTGACGAGAGGATAATGGAGATTTTGAATCTCTGCGTACACTTGTGGACAGTGGACACTTGTGGATTGTGTGCGGCCCACTGATATCTGAGCGCTATGTGACACGCTCGATGGCACAGCTGCCTGTGACCAAAGTGACGAGAGGATAATGGAGATTTTGAATCTCTGCGTACACTTTTGGACACTGGACACTTGTGGATTGTGTGCGGCCCACTGATATCTGAGCGCTATGTGACACGCTCGATGGCACAGCTGCCTGTGACCAAAGTGACGAGAGGATAATGGAGATTTTGAATCTCTGCGTACACTTTTGGACACTGGACACTTGTGGATTGTGTGCGGCCCACTGATATCTGAGCGCTATGTGACACGCTCGATGGCACAGCTGCCTGTGACCAAAGTGACGAGAGGATAATGGAGATTTTGAATCTCTGCGTACACTTTTGGACACTGGACACTTGTGGATTGTGTGCGGCCCACTGATATCTGAGCGCTATGTGACACGCTCGATGGCACAGCTGCCTGTGACCAAAGTGACGAGAGGATAATGGAGATTTTGAATCTCTGCGTACACTTTTGGACACTGGACACTTGTGGATTGTGTGCGGCCCACTGATATCTGAGCGCTATGTGACACGCTCAATGGCACAGCTGCCTGTGACCAAAGTGACGAGAGGATAATGGAGATTTTGAATTTCTGCGTACACTTTTGGACACTGGACACTTGTGGATTGTGTGCGGCCCACTGATATCTGAGCGCTATGTGACACGCTCGATGGCACAGCTGCCTGTGACCAAAGTGACGAGAGGATAATGGAGATTTTGAATTTCTGCGTACACTTGTGGACAGTGGACACTTGTGGATTGTGTGCGGCCCACTGATATCTGAGCGCTATGTGACACGCTCGATGGCACAGCTGCCTGTGACCAAAGTGACGAGAGGATAATGGAGATTTTGAATCTCTGCGTACACTTTTGGACACTGGACACTTGTGGATTGTGTGCGGCCCACTGATATCTGAGCGCTATGTGACACGCACGATGGCACAGCTGCCTGTGACCAAAGTGACGAGAGGATAATGGAGATTTTGAATCTCTGCGTACACTTGTGGACAGTGGACACTTGTGGATTGTGTGCGGCCCACTGATATCTGAGCGCTATGTGACACGCTCAATGGCACAGCTGCCTGTGACCAAAGTGACGAGAGGATAATGGAGATTTTGAATCTCTGCGTACACTTTTGGACACTGGACACTTGTGGATTGTGTGCGGCCCACTGATATCTGAGCGCTATGTGACACGCTCGATGGCACAGCTGCCTGTGACCAAAGTGACGAGAGGATAATGGAGATTTTGAATCTCTGCGTACACTTTTGGACACTGGACACTTGTGGATTGTGTGCGGCCCACTGATATCTGAGCGCTATGTGACACGCTCGATGGCACAGCTGCCTGTGACCAAAGTGACGAGAGGATAATGGAGATTTTGAATCTCTGCGTACACTTTTGGACACTGAACACTTGTGGATTGTGTGCGGCCCACTGATATCTGAGCGCTATGTGACACGCTCGATGGCACAGCTGCCTGTGACCAAAGTGACGAGAGGATAATGGAGATTTTGAATCTCTGCGTACACTTTTGGACAGTGGACACTTGTGGATTGTGTGCGGCCCACTGATATCTGAGCGCTATGTGACACGCTCGATGGCACAGCTGCCTGTGACCAAAGTGACGAGAGGATAATGGAGATTTTGAATCTCTGCGTACACTTTTGGACACTGGACACTTGTGGATTGTGTGCGGCCCACTGATATCTGAGCGCTATGTGACACGCTCGATGGCACAGCTGCCTGTGACCAAAGTGACGAGAGGATAATGGAGATTTTGAATCTCTGCGTACACTTTTGGACACTGGACACTTGTGGATTGTGTGCGACCCACTGATATCTGAGCGCTATGTGACACGCTCGATGGCACAGCTGCCTGTGACCAAAGTGACGAGAGGATAATGGAGATTTTGAATCTCTGCGTACACTTTTGGACAGTGGACACTTGTGGATTGTGTGCGGCCCACTGATATCTGAGCGCTATGTGACACGCTCGATGGCACAGCTGCCTGTGACCAAAGTGACGAGAGGATAATGGAGATTTTGAATCTCTGCGTACACTTTTGGACACTGGACACTTGTGGATTGTGTGCGGCCCACTGATATCTGAGCGCTATGTGACACGCTCGATGGCACAGCTGCCTGTGACCAAAGTGACGAGAGGATAATGGAGATTTTGAATCTCTGCGTACACTTTTGGACACTGGACACTTGTGGATTGTGTGCGGCCCACTGATATCTGAGCGCTATGTGACACGCTCGATGGCACAGCTGCCTGTGACCAAAGTGATGAGAGGATAATGGAGATTTTGAATCTCTGCGTACACTTTTGGACACTGGACACTTGTGGATTGTGTGCGGCCCACTGATATCTGAGCGCTATGTGACACGCTCGATGGCACAGCAGCCTGTGACCAAAGTGACGAGAGGATAATGGAGATTTTGAATCTCTGCGTACACTTTTGGACACTGGACACTTGTGGATTGTGTGCGGCCCACTGATATCTGAGCGCTATGTGACACGCTCGATGGCACAGCTGCCTGTGACCAAAGTGACGAGAGGATAATGGAGATTTTGAATCTCTGCGTACACTTTTGGACACTGGACACTTGTGGATTGTGTGCGGCCCACTGATATCTGAGCGCTATGTGACACGCTCGATGGCACAGCTGCCTGTGACCAAAGTGACGAGAGGATAAGGGAGATTGGATTGCTTTTAAAAAAGCAGGTTGCGGAGCAGTGGGTAAACAGCAATGCCAGCGTGTCAGGAAGCCTTAAAAGGCAGCCCAACAACCAACACCACTGATACACCACAATATAGCCTCCCCTTGCACTGCACACACAGTGACTTGTGTGTTGTGCAGGCCAAATCGCTAGCAGCAGAAGCAGTTTATTTGTCTTCTTCCCTGCCTAACGCTCTCCCTACAGAATCAGCAGCAACCTCTCCCTATACTAAGATCGGCAGAAGTAAGATGGCGGTCGGCGTGCACGCCCTTTTATACCCCCTGTGACACCCACCAAAGCAAGCCAATCACTTGCATGCCCTTCTGAAAGATGGTGGTGACCCGTGCCTATGTCATCACGTTGCCCACAGTGTCCGTGGATCCTGATTGGCTGAAAAAGAGCGCAAAACAAACTTTTGAAACGCGACTTTGGCGCGTAAGTCGACGACCTCGTGGCCGACCTCATCCTAGGGTCGGGTTTCGTTTCATGAAACCCAACTTTGCCAAAAGTCGGCGACTTTTGAATTTTTTCGACCCATTTCGCTCAACTCTAGTTATAATACTAAGGACTGTTTTTTAAAATGCCACCCAAAAAACGACAATCTATTGGGCAAGTTCATCCAAAAGCTAAGAAAGCAAAATTGTGTCAAACAGCTGAGACAAGTGAACAATGTGACTCGTGGCTTAAAAAGAAACGGATGAGACAGGCTAAATGTAAGGCAGCTGAGACATCAGAGCAACGGGAATGTCATCTTCACAAGAATCGGAAAAGGCAGGCTGAAGCAAGGAATATGGAAACATCTGAACAAAAGGATGTATGTTGTGAAAATGACCGCATATGACATATGCAGCGTGTGCAAAGATGTAGGCAGGCTGATTTTTGAGTTTGGAAGCATTTCACTACAACCGAATTCCAGACTATAGGTCACATCAGAAAGTCATAATTGGCAAAATGGACATAATATGCATTGTCAAGCATAGAAGTTTAACTTAGAATTGCCTGGTATGTGCTGCTCAAATGGCAAAGTCAGTTTGCCACCTTTAGATCTATCTCCTGAACCACTTCATTCATACATGTCAGGAACAACTCCCAAGTCCAAGCATTTTCTGCAAAATATTAGGAGACTAAATGGAGGCCCAATGCTATTGCATTGGGAGGGCAGTAATGTCAAGATGGTAGCAGGCTTTGCAGCGTTGAGAATCTCTCCCCCCATGTGCTCACCCACCTATCCACCCTCTCTTTCCCCATTTGCTGACTTCTCCCATCTGTGCTCTCTTCTTTGACCTGTCTAGCCCATGTGCTATCCCCCTTGTCTGCTGTCTCTCTCCTTCCTGTGCTGTGTTCTCCCCTCATGTGCTGTCCCGTTTGAGCTGTCTTGCCCTGTGCTCTTTCTCTCTCCCCATCTGCTGTCTTCTCCTCTCATGTCATCTCTTTTTTGACCTGTGTACCCCATGTGCTCTCCCAGCAGCGAATGGATTGATTTCATTCAGTTGCTCAGCGATAATGTTCATCAATGTAGGATGACATTTTTCATTTTGTTTTTTTTTGAGTCTGAGTTCATTTGCCAGATGTTGTCTTTGATGTGGTGCCTTTGCTGCTTCCCTTTCATTGTCATTGGCATACTTTTTAGGAGGAGCCATGTTGGTGTTATTTGCTTTTAAAGGGGTTTTCCCACGAATAAAAGTTCATTTTAAAATTGTCTGTGTCTGACCATGCACAGAACATACCACAGCTCCTGGGCAGGGGAGGAAGCAAAAGACAATACTGACATTACAGCAGGAGATCGCAGAGGATACATTTTGAAGGTAAAATATTGTTTAAAAACAGTCAGTGAAATATTTTACCTCACAAAATGAATTCTCTGTGATCCCCTGCTGTAATGTCAGCATTGTCTTTTGCTTCCTCCCCTGCCCAGGAGATGTGGAATGCTCTGTACACGGTCAGACACAGACAATTTTTAAAATGAAGTTTTGTTCTTGGGAAAACCCCTTTAATGTGACCGGCTTCCTCTGTAGACACGTAAATAATAGAGTTGAGCGACTAAAATTTGTTTCAGATGAAACTGGTCCGACTAGGGCAAAAATAGTCAGAGTTTCGTCCGAAACCCGACCCCAATGCAAGTCAATGGGGAATAAAAGTCGGTATTGAGTGGATGAATGTCATCTGCTCAATGCTGACTTTTATTTCCCATTGACTTGCATTGGGGTCGGGTTTCGGACAAAACTCCGACTTTTTTTGCCCTAGTTGGACCAGTTTCATCTGAAACAAATTTTGTTTCATGAAACCCGATCTGACCAAAGTCACTCAACTCTAGTTGTGCATCTGCCACCGGGATCAGCCGAATGATTCACTGCGCCTGCGCGGAATTCACTCAGGCACAGTAAATCAGACCGCCACCATCTTTGTGCAGACAGATAGCGGTAGTCACATTAAAACTGTGCACCTCCTGTACAAAAATGGCGGCGGTCAGTGAATCATTTGGCTGATCCAGGCGGTGGCGTATTCACAACGGTGTTCCGCTGGTGGTGCCGCGCAAGAGGCTGCTTACGGAGTATACAGTGTGTGTGTGGTGTGTATGGCATATACAAAGTGTGTGTGTGTGTGTGTGTGTGTGAGACACCCATCACTTGGGTTTCCCAATATGGCTGTCGGTGAACTTCCGCTTCTTGGAATTCTGGGATCTGGACATATCTGGACGGAACAGGATGTGAAGACATTACAAGGTAAGTATATATTAGATACAATTCATTTTTCCAGATGATATCTTGTACTCCAGGAAGCAGGATTTATGCCAACATTTAAAGTCCAAGGCAAAATATATCATAAAATCGGTTCAATGCTTCTTGTAGTTTTTACAAATGTAGTTTTTGAGAGACAAAGAGATGCAAGCCGATAGACGTTGTGAAGCTATACTTGAGACAAAAAAAGAGTTTGTGTTGAATTTGCAAAGATTTTTCCATCAGCACAATCAGTAAACCTTTTCAAAATGGCCTTAGAAAGAATGCCAAGTGATGAATATCAAGTTGTAATAAGAGCAGACAAGACACTGGTTGGCGAGCATGAAAGGCGATTTAATTCTCCCACTGTTAACGAAGTAGCTATTGTGATGGTTGGACAGGACTTTCAAAGCCGAGATATAATTATTCAGCGACGAAGCGACAATCTTCAACATATTGCAGAAACACATAGATCATATGATGCTCTGCAATATCCAATAATATTTTGGAATGGCCAAGATGGCAATCACTTCAATCTAACACAGACTGATCCCAACCAATAAAAAAAATCAGCTATGGACTTTTATGCCTCCCAAATAATGATCAGACATAAGTCTTCTAACCACATTTTATAATGTAGGCATCTTTTTCATCTATTTATAGTTAATATGTATGCCAAGGTGGAAAGTGAGCGTCTTTTGTACATACAATTGGACCAACAAATACTTAGAGTGGATGAATACATTCATTTAAGGGATGCTGTTGCTAATGATGGCAACATGGCTGATATTGGGCATATGTTTACTTTACCGGCTACATTTACTGGAAGTCCCAGACATATACAGTACATGAGTATGCTCAGGACGTCATGACATATGTTCGGATATATGGTCGCCCTGATTTGTATATTACAGTTACATGTAATCAAACTTGGCCAGAGATAAGGGCAGAGCTTCTGAATGGTTAGGACCCTTCTCATCGACATGACTTAACAGCAAGGGTTTTCAAACAAAAACTGTTTAAGCTCATGGACGTAATTACAAAGTGTTAAATTTTTGGTGAGCGTCAGTGTTGGATGTATTCAATTTTTTGGAAAAAAGAGATCATCCACATGCTCATTTACTGATATGGCTAAAGGATAAGATACGCCCTGATCAAATTGACAGTGTTATTTCTGCTGAGCTTCCAAATCCAGAAGAGGACCTGGCACTTTTTGAAATTATTTCTAAAAATATGATCCATGGCCCATGTGGGCCACTTAACCCAAGACCGCCATGTATGAAGGAAGGAAAATGTACTTAAAAGTATCCTCGCAACTTGATTGTAGAAACACAAACAGGAGATGATGGTTATCCTTTTTACAGAAGACGGAAACCTGAACAGGGAGGATATACTGCAACAATCAGATTATAAAGGGTTAAGCAAAACACCGATATTGAAATAGATAATCAATGGGTTGTACCTTATTCTTCAATGCTTTCAATAATGTTTGATGCGCACATTAAAGTAGAATATTGTGATTTGGTTAAGTCAATTAAATACATTTGCTAAAATGTTAACAAGGGCAGTGATATGGCAGTTTTCCAGCTAGAGAATCCAAAATGCACATCTGATGAGATTATGCTGTATCAGATAAGTAGTAATGAAGCTGTGTTGCGATTACTAAATTTTCCCATCCATGAAAGATAACTAACTGTAGTTCATGTCGGTGTACTTGAAAATGGATGAATTGATTTTACCCCCAACAATGAAGAGGAAAGAGCTGCTCGACCCACCCAATACATTTACAGCTTTCTTTCTCCTTTGTCACACAGATCCATTTGCAAGGACTTTATTATATTCAGAAGTTCCAAAATATTATACATGGAATAAATCGAGAAAAGTATTTTGCAAGAGGAAACAAAGGTGCAAGGGTCTCAGGATGGGATGGATGTTCCAGTGATGCTCTTGGACGTGTGTATACAGTGCATCCAAACAACGCAGAGTTTTACTACCTCCGATTACTGCTTCACACTGTCCATGGGCCAACGTCTTGCACAGATTAGAAAATAGTTGATGGAGAGCTGTGTCAAACTTACAGGGATGCATACCAAAAGTGTGGCCTGATCGAAGGCGATCAACACTGGGACATGACATTGCAGGAAACATCTCTCACTTGCTTTCCACCTCAACTAAGAGACCTGTTCGCTATAATAATTACAACCTGTGCACCTTCCAATCCCTGTGCGTTTTGGGAAAAATACAAAAAATATCTTAGTGAAGATATTCTTAGAGTGCAAAGGAGAGTTAATCCAGACTTAGACTTAAATTTCTCTGCTTACATATTCAACAAAGCCTTCTTGATGTTAGAAGAAAGGTGCTTATCTATCAATAGTAAAACTCTAATAGAATTAGGTTTACAAGCACCAAATCGACCAGACTTTGATATTATGAACAGAGATATTCTGCAAGAAAAAAGCTATTATTTTGAAAAATGTAAAGGAATTTGTCCTATTAAATAAGCCTCTTTTGGTTGATGACCAAACATCAGCCGATAGATTGCAATTATGGCTCAGATTTCCAGTGGAAATGGGGGACTATTTTTTCTAGATGCATCAGGAGGTACTGGCAAAACATTTTTAATTAATTTTCTGCTTGTAGAAATTCGCTCAAACAATGACATTACCTTGGCTGTTGCATCATCTGGGATTGCGGCCACTCTTTTAAATGGAGAGCGCACGGCTCATTCAGCACTATGATTGTCCTTTAAACTAACACTGTCAGAATCTCCTGTCTGTGATATCACTAAGGGTTCTGGGAAAGCTAAGGTATTACAAACTTGCAAAGTAATTGTTTGGGATAAATATACCATGGCGCACAAGAAAGCAGTCGAGGCCCTTCATCGCACCTTGAAAGATCTGCGGGGAACTGATTGTTTAATGGGGGGAATTGTTGTAATTTTTGCAGGTGACTTCTGCCAGACATTACCTGTTCTTAAGGGAGCAACACCAGCGGATGAGCTGAATGCCTGTCTAAACTCTTACTACTAATATGCTGGTTCATTTGATAGGAAATACAACTGTGGACAAATTTACACACCAGCTACTATGCCTTGGAAATGACAGGTTCCCTACTGATTCCACTACTGGTCTCATTTCCTTTCCGAAAGATTTTTGTGAAATGACATCTTCGGTAATGGAACTTATTGACCAAGTTTTCCCTGATATTTGTAACAATTTTAACAACCATCAGTGGCTTTGGGAATGTGCAATCCTAGCACCGAAAAATGATAGTGTCAGCTCCATAAATCTAATAATTCAGGGAAGGCTGCCTGATCTAGCGACAACATACATGTCTATTGATTCAGTCATGGAGAGTGAAAAAGCCATAATGTATCCATTGGAGTTCCTGAATTCTTTGGAGCCTCCAGGAATGCCACCGCATAAGCTCACTTTAAAAATAGGAACCGCAATAATTTTGCTTTGGAATCTTGACACACTAAAAATGTGTAACGGCACAAGATTGTGCATTAAGAGTCTCATGCCCAATGTTATTGAAGCCACTACTCTTATGGGAAACTCTAAGGGAGCAAATGTTTTCATTCCGTGTATTCCTTTGCTACCAAGCGACATGCCCTTCAATTTTAAGCATCTGCAGTTCCCAATCCGACTTGCATTTGCTATGACTATAAACAAAGCACAAGGTCAATCACTTAAAGTAGCTGGCATTAATTTGGAGAGCCTGTGTTTTTCACATGGACAGTTGTACGTTGCTTGCTCTAGAGTGGGTAACCCCAAAATGCTTTTCATATATGCACCTGAAGGTAAAAACGGAAACATTGTTAACCAAAAAGCGTTACAATAACTGTAAACCAATTTTACTCTTTTGTCCATGAACTACTTATAGATTACACTGGTGGGAGGGGGGATGGGTTGCACTATGTTGTTAATTGGGTGTAAATGTTTTACATGTTTGTGTAAGGTGCATACTTTTTTCATTTTTGATAAAAAGTATTTCAAAAATAATTGTCATAGTTTATACTACATAATATGTACTGAATATGCAAAATCAATAAAAATGTTGAAATTAAAAAAAGTTGTTGTTCACATCAATGTTAAGGGGGTTTTACACTAAGCGATATCGCTAGCAATATCGCTAAAACGTCACTGGTTTTGTGACGTTATAGCGATATTGCTAGTGATATCGCTATGTGTGATACTTACCAATGACCGGCTCCCCCGCTGTCCATCGCTGATCGCGCGAGAATGTCCGGCTCCATTTCTCGTCGGGCGCTTCCTGCTGGGCTTCCTGCTGTGACGTCCAGCGACGCGTGGAGGCGGGCGGGAGGACGCAGGATCGCTGTGTGTGAATGGTAAGTATCGTGCGCTGCGTCGCTGCTGCATCGCTGTGAGATCTTTCTGTATGAAAGCTCACTAGCGATCATTTAGCGATGCACCAGCGATCCTGACCGGGTCGGATCGCTGGTTGGATCGCTGGTGCATCGCTAAATGTAAAAGGGCCTTTACAACAAATTAGTAAAATGACAAAATAATACATTTAAAGTGGAAAAAAAAATTTACTGTAGCACGCTGAAAATGTCAATTTCAGTGTGACACTGAAAATTTTACTTTAGCTACCATAACCAACAGTTTAACATATTTTCTGCGAGCGAAGCCGCGGGTATTCTACTGGTTGTAGATAAGTATGAATGGTCAAATGCCCAATCATTTTCAGCCATGACACTTTGGCAGGCACCAACCAAATGGAACTGAAGGCTTGTCAAATCAGGGTGTGTGGTTTCAATAATAAATTCAAATACACAAAATTTGAATAAAACATTTGTTAAAGAGATGAGCAAATCAATTTGATGAGCATAAAATTAATGTTGCATTGTATAAATTAGCTATCATAGTCTGTATAAAACCAGAGGCAAAGAATGTTTTAGCCATTTTATAGTACACTAGCTGAAGAGCCCGGCGTTGCCTGGACATAGTAACCAACTGTGGTTAGTTATAACAAATTATAATGATTATATTGCACATAAAAACATTTCACATCATATATTCAACACTACAGATTTGCAACACAAATTAACTAAACAATTACCCAAGTAATGATAGTATTTTATTTTCAACTCATTCAAGACCCTTTTTATAAACAACATTTTTGGTTTTTCCTTTCGGTGCAAAGATGAATAGATTTTTGGCAGTTCCAACTCTTGAACAGATCACGTAAAGTTGACCATGAGAAAAGCATGGAGATTTCAAATCGATCCCTACTACTTAAATCGATCCCTACTACAGTACTTTCAAGGACTGTCCCTGAGCATTATTAATGGACATTGCAAATAGCAGTTGAACTGGAAACTGGAGGTGTTTAAAATCAAAAAACAAATCAGATGGAATGAGTGGAATTCTTGGAATAAAAATGTCCTCTCCTTTGGCACATCCTGTTTCTGAACTGTGTATCTAACTCTATCCTGTGTGATAATGTCTGCTGAGCTGTGTACCTAATCCTCTCCTGTGTTATACTTTCTGCTGAGCTGCGTATCTAATCCTATCGTGTGTTACTGACTGCTCAGCATGTATCTAATCCTATCCTGTGTGATACTGACTGCTGAGCAGTGTACCTAATCCTATCATGTGTGCTACTGACTGATCAGTCGTGTATCTAATCCTATCTTGTGTGATACTTACTGCTGAGCCGTATATCTAATCCTATCAGGTGTGAAACTGAATGCTGAGCAGTGTATCTAATCCTCTCTTGTGTGATACTTTCTGCTGAGCTGTGTATCTAATCCTATTGTGTGTTACTGACTGCTGAGCTGTATATCTAATCCTATCCAGTGTGATACTGACTGCTGAGCAGTGTATCTAATCCTATCCTGTGTGATACCGTCTGCTGAGATGTGTTTCTAACCCTGTCCTATGTGATACTGACTGCTGAGCCGTGTACCTAATCCTATCATGTGTGCTACTGACTGCTCAGCCATGTATTTATTCCTATCCTGTGAGATACTGACTTCTGAGCCATGTAACTAATCCTATTCTGTGTGATACTGTCTATTGAACCGTGTATCTAATACTCCTCTGTGTGATACTGTGTGCTGAGCTGTGTATCTAATCCTATTCTGTGTGATACTGTCTGCTGAGCCATGTATCTATTCCTATCCTGTGTGATACTGACTGCTGAGCTATGTATCTAATCCTATCCTGTGAGATACTGACTGCTGAGCCGTGTATCTAATCCTATCCTGTGTGATACAGTCTGCTGAGCTGTGTATCTAATCCTCTCCTGTGTGATACTGTCTGCTGAGCCGAGTATCTAATCCTATCCTGTGTGATACTGACTGCTGAGCCGTGTATCTAATCCTATCCTGTGAGATACTGACTGCTTACCCGAGTATCTAATCCTATCCTGTGAGATACTGACTGCTGAGCCGTGTATCTAATCCCATCCTGTGTGATACTGGGCTCCCCCTGCAGTCTGTGTCAGAGTGTGGTCTGTGTTGGCATGGTAATAAATTGTGTCATTTCCAGCTTTGCAGAAGGACGATAACACCATAGAAATGATAAGAATAATAGGCCTCAGTTACCACAACTGTCTACAAAGAAAACTGTTGCTGATAGCAACCAATCACAGCTCATTTTTCATCTTTTAAACAGCTCTGGGACAGCGTGTCGAGTTTTGAGTGGCGACTTTTGTGTTTTGACTTTTATGTGGCGAGGTTGGTGTATGTGCGGTGAAATGTGTGCTGAGGGTGGTATATGTGTTGAAGCACGTGGTAGTGTGTGGCGCATTTTGTGTGTGTCTTCATATCCCCGTGTGTGGTGAGTATCCCATGTCAGGGTCCCACCTTAGCAACTGTATGGTATATACTCTTTTGCGCCATCGCTCTCATTCTTTAAGTCCCCCTTGTTCACATCTGGCAGCTGTCAATTTGCCTCCAACACTTTTCCCTTCACTTTTTCCACATTATGTAGATAGGGGCAAAATTGTTTGGTGAATTGGAATGCGTGGGGTTAAAATTTCGCCTCACAACATAGCCTATGACGCTCTTGGGGTCCAGACGCGTGACTGTGCAAAATTTTGTGGCTGTAGCTACGACGGTGCAGATGCCAATCCCGGACATACACACATACATATATACACTTTTTCCCAATTATGTACCTAGGGGCAAAATTGTTTGGTGAATTGGAATGCGCGGGGTTAAAATTTTGCCTCACAACATAGCCTATGATGCTCTCAGGGTCCAGACATGTGACTGTGCAAAATTTTGTGGCTGTAGCTGCAACGGTGCAGATGCCAATCCCGAACATACACACACACACACATTGAGCTTTATATATTAGATTATGATAGTGAATTGACCCCAGAGCTCATAACTTAGCACTAGAGATAGGAACAGAAAGCCCTAAAACACTGGACAAATACTTCAGAAAGAAGTGTTTTGAATAATACAGAGATTCAATTAGGAGAAAGAGATAGAGGATGTGCCAGCGACAGTGCAAGACTTAAGGTGCCGTTACACTACTGCACCAGCGATCCCGACAGCGATACGACCTGGTAAGGATCGCTGGTACGTCGCTACATGGTCGCTAGTAAGCTGTCAAACAGACAGATCTACTCAACGACGCAGCAATGATCTGGCGATCCGTGTAACGACCTCGGCGTTCGTTGGGACATTGTCACACAGCAGCTATTCTGACGACTCCCACCTGTGTCCCTGAGTTCTGAGTCTCCAACGAGGTCGCTCGTTGGCGTCAAACACAGTGATGCATGCTGGCCAGCGGGACACCGGCGATCAAACAATGGCCCGGGACATTTGAGCACGAACAGCGACATCGCAGCGGGGGCCCGGTCGCCGCTATGTGTCACACATAGCGAGATCGCTGGCGAGGTCACTGTTGCATCATAAAATCTGTGACGTTTCAGCGATCTTGCTAACGATCTCTCTATGAGAGACGTGGCCTTTAGTGTGATTGATCAGTGATAGGGCACTCAGATTGCCAAATAACACTGACATAGATAACATTGCAATGCACAGACTGGCCGGCAGCTCTCCAGACCCAGGTGTGACAGCTACATAGAAATACATACTGTCATGCTTGGGTCAGGAAGAGCTGCCGCCCAGAGCATTGCGATACGGTTGTTTTCTGTGCTACACGGCCTTCTGATTACACCCATATAGTGTAGATGACATTTGTTCTGCTGCATTTGAATGATAATTGTACATTTCATTTCCTTATTTCCCAATGCACTATAAAGCAGGAAGCCAGCACAATTTGATTTGCAGAAAAAAAAGTCTGAAATCAATGTCTGTCAGAGACGGTGTGCTTGCTTGTCACAAGCGAGTGACTATACTGAGCTTATAGATTACTAGTGCAAAACTTTTTGTAAAGGGTTAAAAAAATTATACAAAAAAATCACATAAATCTAGACATTTATCTATGACTTTCTACCTCACAACAATTAGGTATCACAAATAGACATGAGCGAGCACTAAAATGCTCGTTGCTCGAACCAAGCAATTCCTAATACTCGAATGCTCTTTTCAAATAACGAGTATAATGAGAGTAAATGGAAAAGCCCAGCTTTTTTCCGGCAGACTCTACAAAGAGGTCTGGGGGCAGTGAAAATGTTCAAATGGATGGCAAAAGTGCTGAATGGAAGGAGAACAGTATGGGGAAGACCCCTTGATTAGAGTTGAGCGAAACGGGTAGGTCAAATTCAAAAGTCGGCCACTTTCGCTGAAGTCGGGTTTCATGAAACGAAACCAGACCATAGCGTGAGGTCGGCCACGAGGTCGGCGACCCGAGCGCCAAAGTCGCGTTTCAAATGCCCTTTTTCAGCCAATGATGGAGGACGCACACTGTGGGCAACGCGATGACATAGGCATCGGTCACCACCATCTTTGAGAAGGGCATGCGGGTGATTGGCAGGCTTTGTGTGGCGTCACAGCGGCTATAAAAGGGCGTGCACACCGACCGCCATCTTACTTCTGCCGATCTTAGCATTAGGGAGAGGTTGCTGCTGCTGATTCAGAATAAGAGAAAGCATTAGGCAGGGAAGAAGACCCCAAAAACTGCTTCTGCTGTTAGCGATTTCCACAGTACAAAACAACAGTTTGTGTGCAGTGACAGGGGAGGCTAGAATTTTGTGCATCAGCTCTGTAGGTTATTAAGCTGCCTTACAAGGCTCCCTGATAGCTGCATTGCTGTTTGCACACTGCTGTGCAAACTGCTTTTTTAAAAGCAAAAATACTTTTCTTCCTCTTTTCTGCACAGTTACCAAGCATTCATTCTTCCACCCTTTTTTGTGCAGCAGTCCTGCTTATTAGGCTGCCTGCTGCCATACTTGGACTGAGAGCATCATTGTCAGCCTCCTAAAATCTCTAGTGAGATCCAAATTCTCACCAATATTATATACACCCTCCACCTTGTCATACACCATCCAATTTCAGCCTGTTACATTGAGGTGTAATCTCTACTGGGCCTGAGACAATAGTTCAGCATTCTCAAATCTCTAGTGAGATTCAAATTCTCACCAATACTACATACACCCTCCACCTTGTCATACACCTGCCTATTTCAGCCTGTTAAATTGAGGTGTAATCTATAGTGGGCCTGAGACAATAGTTCAGCGTCCTCAAATCTCTAGTGAGATTCAAATTCTCACCAATACTACATACACCCTCCACCTTGTCATACACCATCCAATTTCAGCATGTTACATTGAGGTGTAATTGTGGCTCCCCTGAGGCTCAGTCACCACAGAGGTACTGCACCTTCTCCTAAGGTGTGGTGCCCCACCATCCAGTAAAGTTGGAGGCTCCTGACCACGCTCCAACACTCGCAGTCCACACAATAGAGTAGTTCAGCAAAACCACATTGCGGCTCCTTGCTTAGAGAGAGGCAGAGCACCTTTGGTGGTTCCCTTCTTGGAACACTAGATGTGTGGGGAGGTGGGTGGAGTTGAGAATACATAAAAGAGCGGGATGGTTTAGGATTACAGGTCAGGTCAGTCGGTCAGTCCGTCAGAAGGAGAGTAAGAGGGAAGAAGCCACTCGGGAGGAGTGGGGATCCCTGGAAGAGGGATGGAGGAAGGAGTGCTGCAGCTGCCTCAGTGACCAGGAAAGAAGGAGAAAGACATTGAACTGAAGCCTGAGCTTCCATAGGAGAGAAGGACAAGTACGGAACGTAGGGGTAATAGGGAACACAGAGGATGTGGGTTAGAGGAAGAACCCTGCCTAGAAGTTCTAAGCGCAAGGCCGGGGCCCAGTCCCCGAGGTTGTATGGACACTAATGGTTCTGCAGCAGACACCGGTGGAGTAGTGGGCTGTAAATGCACTACTCCCATCTAAGACTTGAGGTCACAACAGCAACACGGATAGAGAGCCGGGACTTAGGAGTAGAGAGTCCCCGAAGCAGCCTACAGCTGTCTGCCGTGCAAGTAGAGTTCTTCGGAACATCTGTCAGGAAGAACTCCAGTGTAACAAAGTACTAGGAGATGTTCACACTTAAAGGCGCTATAGAGGAGACGTTCAGGAAAGGCACATAAGTTGGCGGAGTGTGGAAGGGAGCATTCCATCTTGCCTGGAGGTTGACTGAGTCCCTGACCCGGAGGACATGGCACAGAAGCGGGCACTACAGACTGTGAGTAAAGCTTTGGAACTACATGCCATGGTATCCTCCATTCCTTCCTGCGTCCGTCCGCCTGGCACTGCTACATCCACTGAGCTGGACACTACACCATCTAAGTGTCTCCACATCTACACTGCCCTGGGACAACAGCCCTGCCTGTGGAGGGCTATACCATCCTTGCTGCACCACACCATCTGTCCCAGAAGATCTGTCTGCAGCGTCGGCTTAACACCTCCCTTGCCGAACACCACCGGTGGCGTCACGAACTATTTACCTAACTACATTCCACCATTCACATCTCCCTTTTTACTTGGGCGCCCAGGGCCACGGTCCGGGTCACCGCTGCTGTGACACACCCCATTGATACCGCCCCGGTACCGAGTACCCCATGGCCCTGGGAGGGCCACCCAACTTGGCGTCATGAACAGGATGACGAGACCCGATGCCATCAGGTTCTGTGTGCCTAAGATTTGTTGGACTTAAAACTTTTGAGAATGTGCAGAAGACCCAATTTAATAGACTGTGAAATGAACCTTAAAAATGGCCATTGGCGTGGAGAAGAAGGGCGTGATGAGATGGGAGGTCCTAGGAAAAGACCGCAAACAGTCTTGGGCCTCCCCTGCCTGAATTACTATGTGACAGCAACATGGCCCACCCCCCGAGGGGTGTGTATACTGGCTTGGTATGGAGGCTCTGGAAAAAGACGCCACCCCAAGAAGGAGGGGCAGAAGCCAGTGGCGGGAAAGGGGCTGAGAGAGGAGGAAGAAGAATGCCAGAACGCCATGATGGAAAGAGAAAAGAAGATAGAAGAACGGGGGGAGGAGAAGCCACTCGCCCCCAGGCCGCCCCTGCGAAGGCTGCGACCGCTGATACATCCTCTGCAGCGTCCGCCACCACCTTACAACCAATATTGCCATTGGATGAGTCCCGTCAGGGGGAGATATATGAGGGCTCTGGAGCAGAACGGAGGGCCGGGACCGCGTCCCCGTCTGGACCGGGCGCGGTTGCACCGACCTCCACCGATGACCCTGGCTGAAACCAGCCTTGCCCCTGGCCGAATCCAGCTGCAGTCCTCCCCATCCACAACTCCGGGAGTTGCGGCTGCCGCTTTCCAGGAGCCGGGACTGGAACCTCACCTGGAGGCACAAAGTACGACCACTGCCCCTGACTTGACCCTAGTCTTGGGAACGGAACCCACCAATAGAAATGGCCCAATTGACCTCCGCCGGCAGCCCCAAGCTGTGGTGCTGCCACCCGAGGTCCTGATGGACACTGAAGAATCGGATTCCGAGGAACCAATGACAGCGCCGGCTGAGTTACGCACAGCAGCAGAAGTGCCATCGGAGGTAGCGGATATGCCATCCCCGCAGGCAGTAGATATTTCTATGGCCCTTTCAATTACCCCGACCAGTCCCTATCTCTCCCTGTGGGAAGCAGAGTACATGCGCTTAGCAAGCAACCAGCAACAGGATGAAGACACCCAAAGTATTACATCTGGT
This sequence comes from Dendrobates tinctorius, assembly GCF_039654945.1. Taxonomy (NCBI): domain Eukaryota; kingdom Metazoa; phylum Chordata; class Amphibia; order Anura; family Dendrobatidae; genus Dendrobates; species Dendrobates tinctorius. The sequence continues at coordinate 17,072,906 of NW_027361795.1, read as the reverse complement.
AGCAGTTCCCAATCAGCAGCTTCCAGAACCCCAGGAGGGAACAACAACCACTAACTCTAGTTACCCAGGAGGGTTTATTTGCACTGTTGTGCCATTTGTTCTATTTTTGACCATCATGGTTTAGTTTTGTTTTTCCAGAGTTGCCCTGTTTATTGGCAGCCTTTACATTTGAACTGAGCGATCATGAACTTGGAGTGATCCAAAAACTTTTGTTTGTAAATAGTTGCACCTCTTTAGGTGCCCTCTCTTGGTTTTACATATAGACACTTTGCGAAGATTACGTCTACCTCATTTGGAGCATGACTCCAATCAAAGGACACTGCAAGATATCCCGGCTGGGAGCGGTGTCCAGCACTTACAATAATTATTGAAAAGTTTTAATGTGAAGTATTTGATGATGTGTCTTATAAAAGTATTGATAACTAGGAAATGGCTTTTATATAGAATTAGGAATGTTTTGATACAGAGATGAGAGATTTGAATAAAGAAATGAAAATGGATATGATGAACCAGGCATCACGGTTATCACTCAGAGTTGAAAGAAAGTAGAAAATGTGCACTAAAGAGAGAAAAGAAATGTGTAGACAAAGAATACTGAAGTGATAGAGAGTAACAGATAATAGCACTTTGAATTAAGTATTGTATGGAAAATTGCACTTTTGACTTAGGAATTAATAGCTGTTTGCAACGTTCAAGAATGAGTGCCTCTCACATTGGGAAGTTTAGTAGTTTAGTATAAGAAATGTTTATTCAGCATTGCAAAAATTTGTATGTTCCTGCACTGTCAACTTTGTTTACCTTGCAGTCTGTGGACGTGCTGTGTTTAACGGGGAGTATGTGGCGCCCCTGAGGCTCAGTCGCCACAGTGGTACTGCACCTTCTCCTAAGGTGTGGTGCCCCACCATCCAGGTAAGTTGGAGGTTCCTGACCACGCTCCAACACTCGCAGCCCACACAATAGAGTAGTTCAGCAAAACCACATTGCGGCTCCTTGCTTAGAGAGAGGCAGAGCACCTTTGGTGGTTCCCTACTTGGAACACAAGATGTGCGGGGAGCTGGGTGGAGTTGAGAATACATAAAAGAGCAGGATGGTTTAGGATTACAGGTCAGGTCAGTCGGTCAGTCCGTCAGAGGGAGAGTAGGAGAGAGGAAGCCACTCGGGAGGAGTGAGGATCCTGGGAAGAGGGATGGAGGAAGGAGTGCTGCAGCTGCCTCAGTGACCTGAGCCAGCTGGCACGGGAAAGGAAAGAAGGAGAAAGACGTTGAACTGAAGCCTGAGCTTCCATAGGAGAGAAGGACAAGTACGGAACGTCGGAGTAAAAAGGAACACAGAGGACGTGGGTTAGAGGAAGAACCCTGCCTAGAAGTTCTAAGCGCAAGGCCGGGGCCCAGTCCCCGAGGTTGTATGGACACTAATGGTTCTGCAGCAGACACCGGTGGAGTAGTGGGCTGTAAATGCACTACTCCCATCTAAGACTTGAGGGCACAACAGCAACATGGATAGAGAGCCAGGACTTAGGAGTAGAGAGTCCCTGAAGCAGGCTACAGCTGTCTGCCATGCAAGTAGAGTTCTTGGAAACATCTGTCAGGAGGAACTCCAGTGTAACACAGTACTAGGAGATCTTCACACTCAAAGGCGCTATAGAGGAGACGTTCAGGAAAGGCACATAAGTTGGCGAAGATTGGAAGGGAGCATTCCATCTTGCCTGGAGGTTGACTGAGTTCCTGACCCGGAGGACATGGCACAGAAGCTGGCACTACAGACTGTGAGTAAAGCTTTGGAACTACATGCCATGGTGTCCTCCATTCCTTCCTGCGTCCGTCCGCCTGGCACTGCTACATCCCCTGAGCCGGATACTACACCATCTAAGTGTCTCCACATCTACACTGCCCTGGGACAACAGCCCTGCCTGTGGAGGGCTATACCATCCTTGCTGCACAACACCATCTGTCCCAGAGGATCTGTCTGCAGCGTTGGCTTAACACCTCCCTTGCCGAACACCACAGGTGCCGTCGTGAACTATTCATCTAACTACATTCCACCATTCACATTTCCCTTTTACTTGGGCGCCCAGGGCCACGGTCCGGGTCACCGCTGCTGTGACACACCCCACTGATACTGGCCTGGTACCGAGTACCCCATGGCCCTGGGAGGGCAACCCATAATTTCTACTGGGCCTGAGACAATAGTTCAGCGTCCTCAAATCTCTAGTGAGATTCAAATTCTCACCAATACTACATACACCCTCTACCTTGTCATACACCATCCAATTGCAGCCTGTTACATTGAGATGTAATCTCTACTGGGCCTGAGGCAATAGTTCAGCATCTTCAAATCTCTAGTGAGATTCAAATTCTCACCAATACTACGTACACCGCTCCACCTTGTCATACACCATCCAATTTCAGCCTGTTACATTGAGGTGTAATCTCTACTGGGCCTGAGACAATAGTTCAGCGTCCTCAAATCTCTAGTGAGATTCAAATTCTCACCAATACTAGATACACCCTCCACCTTGTCATACACCATCCAATTTCAGCCTGTTACATTGAGGTGTATTCTCTACTGGGCCTGAGACAATAGTTCAGCGTCCTCAAATCTCTAGTGAGATTCAAATTCTCACCAATACTATATACACCTTCTATCTTGTTTTACAGTACCATATAGCTGCTGGTATTTTCGGTACATTTTCACAAAAATGAGGAAGTATGGTGGAAGAGGCCATGGAAGTGGGCGGGGGTTGCCAGCTGGTCCTGATGGTGGTGGTGTTGGTGGTGCATATGTTGGTAGTGGCAAAAGCATATTAGCACCTAAGGCAGGAGGTGTACAGCCTGCATCATCATCTGGCTCCACAAGGCTTCGAAGGCGAAGGCTCCCTTTTCTGGGAGTAGGTAAACTGTTTTTAAAGCTGGAGCTTCAGGAACAAGTTTTGGCTTACATTGCTGACACAGCCTCCAGCTCTCTCGCCTCCTCTTCTGAAGTTTCAAAAAATAAAAGCACTGAGTCGTCAGTGGAGGCTCCAGGTCTGGAACAACACCTTTCCTTGTGTCCTTCACCCCTACCAAAAGTGAAGGATGTGGCAGGCCACACGACAGATTACTCCATGGAGCTCTTTTCACATACCATGCCTGGGTTATCAAGTCAAATCGTGAATTCCCCAGTCCAAGATGAATCTGACATGGAGTGCATTGATGCACAGCCACTGCTAGATTTTTCTGCTGGTACATTCACTCAGAGCACTACATTGTACTTACAGTGTACTGAGGCAGAATCAGACCCTGGTGAAACTGAGGTGCCCCTTTCCGCATACTATACCACCTTACACGGTGACACAGAGGAAGGTGCACATGAAATTGAAGAGGAGGTGATGGATGACCCAGATGTTTACCCAGATAGGTGCAGGGCAGCCATATTCGTCAGTGTTTTGGACAGGGGATTGGGAAGCACTTTGCACAAGAGAAGAGGCAGTGGTGTCATCTGATGGCACCAATCATGGACCCAGGATTCGGCCTACTGAGCCAGGAGTTTCGATGACATGTGCCTCATCATGCTGGTGGTGGCTAGGTTCTTAGTGGTTAAACCCCTACTGATCTTGGCATGGCTCAGGTGGTAAATGACCATTTTGTTTGTCTCAGAACTAGTGTTGAGCATTCTGATACTGAAAATATCGGGTATCGGCCGATATTCGCTGTATCGGAATTCCAATACCAAGTACCGATATTTTTACAATATCGAATACCGGAATCAGAAGTTCCCATAATGCAATGAGCCACTTGTGTTAGCCATGTTAACTAATGGCATGGCTGTGATTGACTGCTGAAATGATGTCATCATGATGCACGGTCTGTGCGGGCCTGTCAGGGGTCTGTGCGGGCTGCCAGGGGTCTGTGCGGGCCTGCCGGGGGTCTGTGTGGGCCTACTGGGGGTCTGTGCGGGCTGCCGAGGGTCTGTATGGGCCTGCCGGGGGTCTGTGCGGGCCTGCCGGGGGTCTGTACGGGCCTGCCAGGGGTCTGTGTGGGCTGCCAGGGGTCTGTGCGGGCCTGCCGGGGAGCTGTGTGGGCTGCCGGGGGTCTGTACGAGCCTGCCTGTGGTCTGTACGGGCCTGCCGGGGGTCTGTGCAGGCCGCCGGGGGTCTGTGCGGGCCTGTCGGGGGTTGTGTGTGTGTGCAGGCATCGTCCGATGGGACTACAAGTCCCATCGGGCTATGCCTGCAACTATGACAGTGATTGACACATTAGCCAATGATGGGACAGTAGTAATCCCTTCATCCGGCTAATGTGTTGAATGTAAAAAAAACCATACATGCTACATACATACTACATATATACAATATTCATACAACATACATACATACATACTACATACATAATTCATATATACTACATTCATACAACATACATACATACTACATACATACTACATATATACTGCATTCATACAGCATACAGTACATACATACTACATAATACATACAGTACATACTACATATATACTACATTCATACAACATACATACATACATACAGCATACATACAACATGCTACATACATACAACATACATACTACATACATACTACATACAATACATTCATACAATGCATACATATAGACATACAGTACATATAACATAGAGTACATACTCACCATCACTTGTCACTTAAAAAACCCTTTCTTTCCTTGCACATCCAGTTCGGGAGGGAGGAAGAGTGTGGGCAGTGCATGGGCGGACACTGTGCGTGTCTGTGTGTGCGGGCGGGGTCTGTACAGGCCTCTCGGGGGTCTGTGCAGGCCTGCCGGGGGTCTGTGCGGGCCTGCCGGGGGTCTGTGCGGGCTGCCGAGGGTCTGTGCGGGCCTGCCGGGGGTCTGTGTGGGCTGCCGGGGGTCTGTGCGGGCCAGCCGGGGGTCTGTGCGGGCTGACGGGGGTCTGTGCGGGCCTGCCGGGGGTCTGTGCGGGCTGCCGGGGGTCTGTGCGAGCCTGCCGGGGGTCTGTGTGGGCCTGCCGGGAGTTGTGTGTGTGTGCAGACATCGTCCGATGGGACTACAAGTCCCATCGGGCTATGCCTGCTACAATGACAGTGATTGACACATTAGCCAATGATGGTACAGTAGTAGACCCATCATCCGGCTAATGTGTTGAATGTAAAAAAAAAACATACATACTACATACATACTACATACATACTACATATATACAACATTCATACAACATACATACATACTACATACATACTACATATATACTACATTCATACAACATACATACGTACATACTACATATATACTACATTCATACAACATACATACATACTGCATACATACTTCATATATACTACATTCATACAACATACATACATACTACATACATACATACTACATATATAATACATTCATACAACATACATACTACATACTACATACATACTTCATATATACTACATTCATACAACATACATACATACTACATACATACTACATATATACTACATTCATACAACATACATACATACTGCATACATACTTTGTATATACTACATTCATACAACATACATACATACTACATACATACATACTACATATATACTACATTCATACAACATACATACTACATACATATTTCATATATACTACATTCATACAACATACATACATACTACATACATACTACATATATACTACATTCATACAACATACATACTGCATACATACTTCATATATACTACATTCATACAACATACATACATACTACATTCATACATACTACATATATACTACATTCATACAACATACATACATACTACATACTACATACATACTTCATATATACTACATTCATACAACATACATACATACTACATATATACTACGTTCATACAACATGCATGCATACTACATACTACATACATACTTCACATATACTACATTCATACAACATACATATATACTACATACATACTACATATATACTACATTCATACAACATACATACATGCATACTACATATATACTACATTCATACAACATACATGCTACATACATACTACATATATACTACATTCATACAACATACATACATACTGCATACATACTTCATATATACTACATTCATACAACATACATACATACTACATACATACATACATACTACATATATACTACATTCATACAACATACATACTACATACTACATACATACTTCATATATACTACATTCATGCAACATACATACATACTACATACATACATACTACATATATACTACATTCATACAACATACATACATACTACATACTACATACATACTTCATATATACTACATTCATACAACATACATACATACTACATACATACTACATATATACTACATTCATACAACATACATACATACATACTACATACATACTTCATATATACTACATTCATACAACATACATACATACTACATACATACTACATATATACTACATTCATATAACATACATACATACTGCATACATACTACATATATACTACATTCATACAACATACATACATAGTACATGCTACATACATACAACATACATAAAATTTTTCATTCCGATATTTCTGTCCCATTGACTTGCATTGGTTTCCGGTATCGGAATTGGCGATACCCCATACTTTTTGAGTATCGGTCCGATTCAATCCGATCCGATATTTCACGATATCGGATGGTATCGCTCAACACTACTCAGAACTCAATTTAAAAAAGTCCCAAAGTGGGGGACACCTAATTCTTAGAGAAATTCAGTAGTGTCTGTGCACTGCGGAACAGTTGCCCGTCTTCTCCCTCTGGTCATCCCACTGCCTCTTCCTGTCTTTTGTGGTGCTGCCATCCTCTCAATCTCAGGGCTGCTGGCCTCTTTCTGCATGCCAGCTTCCAAGGTTGGGTTGGTGACTTTGTCATCCACCACCCCATCTTCCACCACTGCACACTGGTCCTCCTGACTTTATGACTTAATAACAAGAAGACTTAGCAGCAACTGTATCTCATGATCATCCTTCTCCTTATTACAGATGAGCAAACTTGTTCAGAAGCAAATTGCCAATCTCAAATATGGCACAAACGTTGCATATTCAGATTCATATTTGGTTCCTCAAGCATTTTTCCTCAAAGTTGGCTAAATTAGGTCAAAGAGCAGTAAATGATCACGTTTCCACAAATAATTTTCTTTTGACTTTGTCTAGAATAGTGGAGCTGAATGATGAGCGGGGGGGTGTTTTATGAGACGAGGGTGTGTGTCTAGGTCAGAGAAGTGGCGGAGTATAATTTTTTGTTTATTTTTTTCTGCAATAGCTTTATGTGTGTACATTATGGCAGCCAATCAGGGCGCAGAAACCATCCCCAATGTCACTACACAAGGTCTTCTGTGATTGGCTGCAGAAGTCACATGTCCCTTTCCATATAAAAAAAACAAACATTTTGTTTTGCTGGTGCCATTTTCTCAGTGTTACAGCACTGTGCAGTTTTCCAAAAATGCTCTCTTGGTGTACTCTGCACCCATGTCTGTGATAGTACCATGCGTAACCAAAAGTTTTTATAATCTTCAACTGTGTTGGCTGGATGGATGTGCATCTAAACATATTTTTCTACTTTCATGCAACCATTAGTGATGAGCGAACATGCTCAGATAACGTATTATCGAATATTATCTGAGTATCTTGGGTGTGCTCAGATAATATGTTCGAGCATATTATCCAAGCACGCCTAAGAAACTCAGTTCATACCTGAGCATGCTCGGATAGCACGTTATCCGAGCATGTTTGCTCATCACTAGCAACCATGTCTGTGATAGTACTGTGCCAGAAGCCTTTTTGTATATTCTTTTTTATATGTGGGATTACTGTGCCAGAAGACGCTGTGTGTACTCTTTAACCCATAGTAATGAGAGTACTTTGCCAAAAGCCACTGTGTGTATTACTTAACCTGTATCTGTGGGAGTAGTGTGCCAAAAGCTGCTCTGTTTATTCTTTAACCCATATCTAAGGGAGGACTGTGCCTTTAAGCCACTGTGTGTACCCTGCCTGTAGAGGTAATGTGCCTTATTGTGTGGGTGCAAAAAATTTTAACTAGCTTATCTAGGGAAAACATGAAAACTTACTCTGGGGGCTCATATTTTCTATTTATGAATAAATTGTGACTATGTTTCCTTCTCGCTTTCTCTTAAATAGTTTGGCTAATATAAAATTAATTATAAGAAAACACACAAGAAAATAAAAAGGTAAAAAAATCAAAGAAAGATATGTATATACACAAGAAAAAGGAAAAGTAATTTTATTCATAAAAATCTGGTAATTTATATGCATATTTCAATATACTCTGATTGCACTTTGTGTCATGTTTAAATCTGTGATTTTTTTTGTGATTTTCACTGTGTTTGTTCTTCATGTGTATTCACTTTGCTAAATGGTAATTATTTTACCAGTGTGCCAACCAGATACCGCATAAAAGTTCTGCTTGTAACATAGCTTGGTATCATGACTAAGGGTACATAGTCACCAGAACCGTGTTCTACCGCAAGCATTTTTCTCTTCTGTGCCGACATTTTAACCTCGTACTGTCATTTATATGGATTGAAGTGAATAAAAGAAACCAGATGAAATTTATTACCAGCTTCTATGGGGGTACTGTGCCCAAAAGCCTCTGTGTGCTCTGCAGCCACGTCTGCAAGAGTATTGTGCCTAAAAAGTACTTTTACTCTACCCTTGAGGCCAGGCCTAAGGCTGGGGTCACACTTGCGAGTGCAATGCAAGAAACTCATGCGAGTCTCTTGCCTCAATACCGGGCACTGCCGTTTGCACTCGGACCGGGGCTTTCAGCTGCATAGAAATATATGCAGCTGCACACTCTGGTCCCGAGTGCTGGCGGCAGTTCTGGGTATTGAGGTGAGAGACTTGCGTGAGTTTCTTGCATTGCACTCACAAATGAGACCCTAGCCTAATGCACATTAAAGGATTTAACTACTCATCAGAATTCAGATCCTCTAGATTGTCATGGTTGGCTATTTTCTCTTGCCACATCAACTACTGACTCAGTTGAGAAGTAGTTAATTGGTTTGACTGCTGCCTTCCTTGGATGTGGTACATGTTGATCAGGCTGCCTCTCCAGAATAGAACCCAGAGTCTCCATTACCCATGTGTACTCTGCAACTCCACCTGGGGAAGTACTGTGACAAAAGCCCCTTTGTGTAATATGCAACCCTACCTGTGCCCTATCATCTGGGTGTGAAATTTTTAATCAGCTTCTGCTCGGGGAATGTGAAAACATGCTCTGTGGGTGAAATTAGATAACTGCTTCTGTGGAGGAAATGTGGAAACATGCTTTGTGGGTAAAATTAGATAACTGCTTCTGTGGAGGAAATGTGGAAACATGCTTTGTGGGGGAAATTTATTATGCACTTCTGTTCGGGAAATGTGAAAAACATGCTTTGTGGGTTAAATTTGCTATCAGCTTCTGTTTGGGAAATGTGAAAGCATGTTCTGTGGGCAGACGCATAGCTAGGGTTTTGGATCAGGGGGGCAAAACTTTTTAATGGGCCCCTGACCAGGTAACCCTGAATACAACAATGGTGGTGCACCTTAACTGTAGGAGAACCTCAGAAGATGACAGAGCTGTTATTAAAAAATATCTCTATACAAAGACCAACACTGATATTACAGCTGTATTGTGAACATATATTGTGTAGTTCAGCGGTAGCACACTTATGCAGTGAATAGGCAATGACCCACAAAGTTCAAACACAAAGTCTCTTTAATGTGTTACTTCACAGCATTAAAGTCCAATTCACATAAGTGCATATAATATTAGTGTCCATTTCCTCACACTACATTAGATTGCAGTCCCTAAACATGCTGGACCTCCCTTTGTCCAGTAACCATGGGCGACTGCAGCACCGTATTAAAGTCTCTTACTCACAGCTTTTCATAAGACAATCTCCTTCAGTTTGCACAGTCACTAAACACGCTGGACCTCCCTTTATCCTGTTTCCGTGGGCGACTGCAGTGCCATGTCAATGTCTCTACTCACAGCTTTACTCGTTTAGTTTGCACAGTACTTGATATACTCTATATATTGTAGTCCCTAAACAAACCAGTCTTGCTCTGACCAGTTTCTGTGGGAAACTACACCACCTTGTTAATGTCTCTTTACTCACACAGGCGTACACAGTCCTTGATATCCTTTTGATCGCAGCCAGGAGCCATATCCTCCTGTTTTCAGCCGCGAAACTCACTAGTCCTTCCTTCGGGCACAGAACATCCACCTCCGAGACCAGTCACCATGGACGGCAGCACCACTGTGTACACTGTGGGTGCCAGGCCTATTGGCTCCGCTCACAGGCTGTGCTCTGCAACACCAACTGCTCTGCACAGTAATAAGCACCAACTTTCACTGGCCCTGACACTGGACCTGACACAACCATACCCTTTCCTGAAGGGCTTTTAACAAAGGAACCTGTGGCTTTTAGCCACATGGAAAACCTGGGCTTGAAGTGAAATGAACTGCACAACTACAATCCTGCAGTCTGTCCCACAACACAACATCCCATAGCAGGTTTTCCCTACATCTGCCTTGGATACTAGCATGTCCAAAGCTAACACTTATTTTATTTTTAGTCTGCATTGCAGTCACAGCTACGCCCGTGACTGCTATGCACTCCTATGGCCGTCATATGCCTCCGTGCATATCTTGGGGAGAACACACAGTGACCCCTACCTGTGACTTCAGTCACTGCTTCACTATTGCAATCATAGCTACGCCTGCGACTGCAATGCCCCCTCGTAGCTTCAATACTTCTCCGTGCATATCCTGGGGAAAGCACACAGTGACCCCTACCTGTGACACTTGTCACTGCCTCACAAGTGGTAAATACCAGTCTGCAGAACATGCAATAGATTACAGTACAGTTAATGCTAGTGACTTACAGGTGGCATTCTTTTTTGTGGAGTCGTTCACTTTTCCCTTCTTTTCTTTTTGGCCCAGACTGACACAACAACTTCTCCAGCAACAATTTGGCTGTAGGAATTACAACAAAGACACATTTGACTTTTCATATTTCCTGCACCTTCCCCATCAATTCCCAACCTGCACAAACTACTCATCCTGCTGATATCTCAATACCACTGCTGCTGTATGTGTCCCTATTACTGAACCTACTGTGTAGCATTATGTACACTCTAAATGAAAAAACAATCATCTAGAATATAGTAATGTCATGTGCAAGTGCCCTAGAAAACATTGCCCATATTTTCCCCCTAGAAAGTAATAATGCCATCTGTGTGCCCCTTTGACATACACAATAGCCTGAGTTCGCCTAAAACAATAACTGCCCACTGAACATTTAATAATGTCCCAAGTCTCCCCTCTATACAAAATGATGCTCTGTTATACATAGTATAAAACTCCCTTACTGTATAGTACCCCCCAGACAGTATACTAACCCCTTAGTAGCCCCAAACTGTTTGATGGCTCTAACACACTTTGATGGCCCGCACACTGTACAAAGACCCCACATTATCTCCCACACTGTATTTTGGCCCCCTCAGTGTAATTCCCACATTGTATGATATCCCCCTAAATATACAGCTGTCTGATTTTTCTCTTTATAGCTATATTTTTGAGTAAAATGTAAATTGTTCTTTTAGTCTACAAATTTCTGACATGTCTCCGAATTTCCAAGAAATACATTTTGTATTTTTTCTGACAAAGAAAAATGGTCAAAATAAAAAAAACAGTTCTTTCAGACGTCAAATAATGCAAAGAAAACAAGTTAATAATTATTTAGAAACAACAATGCTAATGTTTTAACTCGGTAAGAGTTCTGAAATCAATATTTTGTGGAATAACCATGATTTTTTAAAACAGCTTTCATGCGTCTTGGCATGCTTGCCACTAGTCTTTCACATTGCTTCTGGCACAAAAATTTAAGCAGTACTTCTTTGTTTGATGGCTTGCGACTATCCATCATCCTCTTGATTACATTCCAGAGGTTTTCAATGGGGTTCAGGTCTGGAGAATAGGGTGCCCATGACAGAGTTTTGATATGGTGGTCTCTTAATTTTTGCCAGAGCTGTAGTATAATACATCAGATAGTCCTCAATATAGTTTAATGAACTCCCCATAGTTCTTTATATACAGATCTGGCAAAAATTAATAGACCACTGCAAAATTTTCAGTTTGTCTGATTTTTCTGATTTAGAAACAACAAAACTAATGTTTTAACTCAGGAAGAGTTCAGAAATCAATATTTTGTGGAATAACCATGATTTTTAATCACAGCTTTCATGCGTCTTGGCATGCTTTCCGCCAGTCTTTCACACTGCTTTTGAGTGACCTTATGCCACTCCTGGTACAAAAATGTAAGCAGTTCTTATTTGTTTGATGGCTTGTGTGCATTGTCCTGCTGGAAAAACCAGTCCTCAGAGTTGGGGAACATTGCCAGTGCAGAAGAAATCAACTGTTTTTCCAGGATAACCTTGTATGCGGCTTGATTCATACGGCCTTCACAAAGCTTAACCTGCCTAATTCCAGCCTTGCTGAAGCATCCCCAGATCATCACCGATCCTCCACCCACAGTGGGTGAAAGACACTGTGCCTCTCCAGGTCTCCATCTACCCATTAGACAACCAGGTGTTGGAAAAAGCTGAAAATTAGACTCATCAGAGAAGATTACCTTACTCCAGTCTTCTATGGTCTAATCCTTATGGTCTGTGGCAAACTTCAGCCTTGGTTCTCCTTTGCTTCTCATTGCTGAAAGGCTTTTTTCTAACTTAACATTACTTGAGCCCTGCCTCTAGGAGCCTGTTACGAACTGTTCTTGCCGTGCACTTCACCCCAGCTGCCATTTTCCATTTCTTATGTAGGTCACTTGATGTCATCTTGCGGTTGCTGAGTGAAAATCCAATAAGATTACGGTCATCTTGGTCAGTGGAGACTCCCTCTGCTCTGGTCAGCGGAGAGTCGTTTTTGCCCTCTGCTGGTCTGTAGCATTGTTGTCCCCAATGTCTGCTGCTTGACCTTTTTGTAATGGACTGCAGTCTTAGAAATTTTAAGGATGGAGGCAGCATGACGCTCACTGTATCCCTCTGCTAGTAAAGCCAGGATTGGGCCCTTCTTTTCCTCACTCAAGACTTTTCTTTTCAACTCCTTTGGCATGGCTAAAGGATATTTTTTCATTCCTATTACTTTTGAGATATTACTAGCACTTGTTTTGCCATCCAGTTTGTCCTATTGCAAGAGGATTGTGAACACCTCAGCCGGGTTTTTATGCTTTCCTTTGTTAAATAAGATTTGGTTCAGGTGATCACCTAATCAGAAGCACATTAAGTAGAATGAGGTGTACTCTGGTTGGAATTCAACTGACACTGGAATGGAATGGCTGTCAGACATGTAGAGAAGCTGATCTTTATAAAACTGTGCAGTGGGCTCTTAATTTTTTGCCATAGCTGTAGTATATTGCACTCTCCATAGGCCTCCATATAGTATAATGCACCCCATAGTCAAACTCTATACAGCATAATGCACTTCTCATAGGCAGACTCTATATGGTATAATACACTCCCCATAGGCAGGCTCTTTATAGTATAATGCACTCCCAATAGACAGACTCTATATAGTATAATAGAATCCCATAGGCAGACTCTGTATAGTATAATGCACCCCCATAGTTCTCAATAGTATAATGCACTCCCCATAGGCAGAGTTTATATAGTATAAAGCACCCACATAGGCAGACTATATATAGTATAATGCATTCCCAAAGATCTGTTTAGTATAATGCACTCTCCATAGACATCCATACAGTATAATGCACTCCCATAGGCAGACTCTATATAATATGATGTACTTCCCATAGTAAGATTCTATATAGAATAATGCACTAACCATAGACAGACTCTATATAGCATAATTGCTGTCCCGATCACTCACGCATCTTAGGATAGTGGGTGTCAACTAATAACATCATCATGCCAGCTGTCAGTATCTGCATCAGGGACATCAGAGGCAGAGAAGAAATGATGGTCGTGCTCCCTGTCTCATCATTGCTTTCAACTATCTGGGCAGCCAGCTGGTACAGTTGAACTTGTGATGATGTGCAGGAAACACGATGCTGGCACCAGCCCCCATCCTGTTCAAGGGCCTCATAGTGGCGGGGTGGCCATGCAAGGAGATCGAGTCTCCCTGCTCTGCCACAGAGTGTAACTGTATGGGTACACTGCACATTCCCATACAGTTAACAGTAGAGTAGCTCCGGGTGGACCCTTCAAAGCTGGAGAGTCGGGGTGACAAGCCCATCTCCCCCCCAATAGCTACACTACTGTCCATGGGTGAAATTTTTAACTGGACTGCCAGTAGCAAGCCTCATGGAGTTTACCACCAGCTCAATCCAAGATCATACTATCAGCTTTTAATCAGCGGCATTTGTAACATTTGCTACTTAAGCTGACATTTTGGAGCTGGGAGTGAACTGTGCCCCATGCTCTGTAGGTGAAATTTGTAAGCTGATTCTGTAGGGGTACTGTGCCCCATGCTCTGTGGGTTAAATTTTTAACTGGACTGGCGGTAGCAAGACTCAGTCTCTGTAAGGGGACTGTTAAAATTTTAATGTTGTTCATTTACTTCCCATTTTACCATGATTGCTATGGGAAGATAACTCCTTTAAGCAATTTCCATATACACATTTATTTGTGGGGCAATTGTCCTGCACTTACCCCCATTTCTCTTCCTTTTGCAGATTCCTGGCCCTTATTCCGACCATTTTACAGCTATGTAACAGCACTGAAGTTCGGGTCCCTATTGACGTATATTGGGTTTGGTGTCCAGGGTCAAGTTCTGGTTCCAAACCAGAATTTTTAAAAAGCCTGGCCGAACCCTGCGAACCCAAGCATCACGGGTTCGTTCATCACTAGCCATGGGCTCCTTAAAGGAAATCTGTCACCTTATTTTTGGCCTATGAGATGCGGCCACCTCCAAAAGTGGCTTATCTACACCATTCTGAAATGCTGTAGATAAGCCCCCGATGTAAACTGAAAGATAAGAAAAACGAGTTAGATTATACTCACCAGGGGGCGCGGTCCGGTGCGGTGGGTGTCGCTGTCCAGTCCGGCGCCTCCCATCTTTTAGTGATGATGTCCTCCTTCTTATTTCTGCCATGGCTCCTGCGCAGGCGTACTTTATCTGCCCTGTTGAAGGCAGAGTAAAGTACTGCAGTGTGCAGGCACCGGACCTCTCTGACCTTTCCAGGTGCCTGCGCACTGCAGTACTCTGCTCTGTACTCAACAGGGCAGATAAAGTACACCTGCACAGGAGCCGCATCAGAAGTAAGAAGGAGGACGTCATCACTAGAAGTGGAAGGTGCCGGACCGGACCGCGACACCCATTGGACCTGACCGGACCCCCGGGTGAGTATGATATAACTCGTTTTTCTTATCTTTCAGGTTACAACAGGGCTTATCTACAGCATTACAGAATGCTGTAGATAAGCCCCTGATGGCGGTGGCTGCATCTCATAGGCCAAAAATGAGGTGACAGATTCCCTTTAAATGTGACATGGCATCTGTAATCTATTTCTGAGAACATTTCTCTTCAAAAGTCATTCAACATTCCATCCTTTCTGAGCCCTTACATGTACCCAAGCAGTAAATTTGAACCACATATGGGGCATCAGTTTATTTAGGAGAAATGGCCATACATATTTTGTGGTCCATTTTCTCTTATTACTAAAATGTTAAAGTTTTGGGCTAAAACAACATATTACTGTAAAAAAGTAATTTTTCATGGTGTAACTTGTGCTGGATTTCTGCTATCCAGACTCCTTATCTATGAACTAGCCTAATATTTATGTTTCTACCTCTCCCACAATGATAGTTCTGCTTCGCGTCACTTGTCTTATCTATTGCATTTTTTTCTGTGCTGTGTTGTGTATACAGTAAATATGTGATTCTTCAGATTTTGTATTAGTCAATGCCTGATGAAGAGACCTGAGTAGTCTCGAAAGCTTGCAATGTGTTGCCGTCTTTTCAGTTAGCCATTAAAAGGTATCAACCACTGAAGACTCTCAATTCTGAACATTTTTCTAGGTTGAAGGTACTAACTTTAGATGAATTCCTTAGGGATTTAGTTTCCTGCATGGGGTCACTTATTAGGCCGGGGTCACACTAACTGAGGCAAAATATGGTCCGTAGTATACATGCGTAATACGGAGAAATGTCCCCTAAATAGTGCTCCGTATGTCATCCGTAAACAAGGTGTGGTCGCGTATTTTGCGCATGTAAGCATCCGTATGTAATCCGTATGGCATCTGTATGCCGAGATTTTCTTCCAGGCTTGCAAAATGGACATTTAACAGTTTTGAGGCCTGCAATCTATTTAAGTCATTAGCCTACACCCTATTTATTGGCTCTGTAACAGGTGGCTGCCTCCATTCTGTCCATTTTTGACCTTACCTTGACTATGTGTGCTGGTGTTGTATGGCCAACATGACAGACAGTCTGAGTTTCAACACAACTGAACAGGTTCTCTTCCACTGGCTTTTGTCACGCCACTTTGGTCAGCCATACCCAGTGATAGTGGATCCGCAGAGGAGGAGACGCATGTGGGTCCATCCACTTTTGAGACAACGACTCACAAGAGGTCATTTACACAGGCTCTATTCTTCTCTGCGGGATCATCCGGAAAAATTTTTTCAATACTGTCATATGAGCGTTGCAACATTTGATCTACTCTTGGAGACAGTGCGCCCTGGGATAACCTTTCAGTACCCAAGGATGCGCAAAGCTATATCTGCAGAGGAGCGACTTCCACTCATATTACCGTATGTACTACACAACCACATTCCCTATGTTCATGATGTGTTGCCCAAAGTATGTGTATTTTCTTATTTGGGCTAATTTTTTTGGCCTCATCTTAGTCCAGATATGTTTAAACTTATAGACCAGAATGTTATGTGTAATATGTACTGAATATCACGTAGTCATTATGCTTGAAAAAATATGTGTGTTAGTAAATATGAAAAAAAAAATGTTTGGTATGTATGTAGCTGTTGCTTTTCTCATTTTTGGATTCTAAATGTTACATTTCTGTTGTTCTTCAGCTTCCTGTCCACTGGCCTGTCTTATGCTGCCCTCCACCATGAGTTTCTCATTGGAAGATCTACCATTTCTTGCATAGTCAGGTCGACATGTAGTGAAATCTGGTCAAGACTACATCAACTCATCATGCCCCAGCCCAGGATGGAAGACTGGTTGAGGATCTCAAGGGAATTTGAGGAGGAATGCCAGTTTCCAAATTCTATCGGAGCCCTTGATGGGAAACATATCCGGGTGCGTAAGCCGCCAAACTCTGGCTCCCAATTCTTCAATTATAAGCAATACTTTTCTGTTGTATTCAAAGAAACAACAGAAATAAGGACGGCACAGCTGTTACCGTGACTTGAGGTGGTGTGCGGCATACGGAGTGCTGGCATCTGGCAGCTTCGGGTGCTGACCTGGAATTCCACAGCGTAGTATTCATCCAAAAGTAAAGAAAGGAGGTCGCACTCAACGAGCTGATGAAATGTGTGGCAGATTTATTGGCACATGAATAACATGTTTCTGTTGTATTATTGGTTCTGGCCAACCCTCAGTACGAGTTTATAATTGTCAACATTGGGGCCTATGGAAGGACGGGAGACTCGAGTCTTCAATACTTCCATTATGGGTCGGCGGCTATGCAACAACCAGTTGGATCTACCCCCACCACGCCAGCTACCAGACTCGACTCAAGAATCAGTCCCTTTTGTCCTTGTGGCAGATGAGGCGTTTCAGTTAACACGCAATGTAATGGGGCCATATCCCGGCGCAACCTGGACCACCGGCGCAGAATTTTTAACTTGCGCCTATCACGTGCTCGGCGACTGGTGGAGTGTTCCTTTGTCATTGTTTGTGCCAAATGGTGGGTCCTCCAATCTGCCATTCAGCTGAGTGAACAAAATGTAAATGAAGTTATAAAAGTATGTGTCGTTCTTCATAACTTCACCAGAATACATGATTGTTCCTCCTCTGCTGGTGCTGTGCGTGGGTCGAACAATGTGCGTAGGGCGAGACCACATGTCAACCCTCAACGTAGACCGCTCTCTGGTCTCAAAGTGCGTGATATTTTCACAAATTATTTGATGTAACCTGAGGGGGAAACTTCTTGGCAAGACAGTGCTGTGCCTATGTTATAAATTTTGGCTTTTTGTCTGTGTAAATACATATTTTTCAACCCCTTATGTTTCTCTCACTTTGTAATTTCCTTGGTAAGCATATGTTAGTATGTCGTGAACTTTTTGCATAATTGAGACAGAAAAAATTGTGTTGACAAATTTTTCAAACCATATTATTGCCATATGGTAAATGTGGCAATGGCACATATTGGCCTTTTTGCAGATTATAAAAGTTAGAAGCAACACATTTGCAGAACAAAAAAAATAAAAAAACAAAAAAATTGCAAAAACAATATTCCAACATTACAAATAGTGGTAGGTCGGTGGAGGAGAAGGCGGAAGACCAGCCTGTGTTTGCTGCTGGCTATTTTGCCCAACTTGGCCATCGCCCTGTGTGGGGGCATACTGTTGCCCATGATGTGGGTTTTGTACTGCCTCCTGTGATTGTGGTGGGTACTGGGCAGACTGATACTGGAGAGGGGCCTCCTGTTGGGGCTGGTAGGCCCGTGGCTCATACCCACCAAAATAGCCATGTCGTCCCCAACCAGGTTGGGACCAGCCTCCAACACTAGGTGGGAACAAGTGGCCATATTGGTGAGGTTGGCTAGAGGCAGACATATGTGGCTGCTGTGGGTAAGGTTTTGTAGGGGGAGGAAGGGGGTGAGGTGTAGGCCCACGTTTTGGAGGATCCTCAGAGCCTGATTGAGCAAGCATGTGTGTGTGTGTGGTCTAAGGCTCATCAGATTCCTTGGGGAAAGCTGCCACCTCTCCAGATATTCAAATAACTCATATGGGTTATTGCAGTTTGTGCTTTTGTCAAGCAGAATCTGAAAACATCCTCGAATACATAGCCTCACCTCACGGGGAAGGGACTGAAGATAACGGGCCAGGCTGCATGAGTACGCCTCCTCCCCATCATCATTATTCACTCGAGAAAGATAGTTCAGTACCCCTTTGTCAACATAGCTACGGGTATCTTGGGCAGGGATCTGGCGCCTTCTTCTTCCTCAACGGGATGGTCCAGCAAGCTGTGGGGAACCCTGTAGCTGGGCAGTTGGGCTGCTGTTGATGTTGCCCTGCTCCTCCTGTATGGCAGATGGTGCTGCAGCAGACGGTCCTGCTTGTGGATGTGGTCCTGGTGGTGGGGTTTGTGGTGCAGGTCCACATGCAATGGCAGGTGCAGGGTAATCAGGAGAAAAAACTTGACCCATGCTTCTTGGAGGGGGAGAAGATGGGCCAGCCACCTCTTCCCCTCCAGCCACAGGATCAATGATGGGCTCTGTATCTGACCCAGTTTCCCTTTCTGTAAGGTTAGACTGAGTTCTGTTACGAAATATAAAATAGCCAAAACAGAAAAACATTAGTTTTGGCCCTGTAAAGTATCTGTGTAATGTGGTGTGATGTATCTACTTATGGTCTCATATCCAGAATTGGAGCAAGGAAGGATAGGCGATCATAATACACATACCGTATATACTCGAATATAAGTCGAGATTTTCAGCCCAAAAAATTGGGCTGAAAGTCCCCCTCTCGTCTTATATTCGAGTCATATACACCGGGGGGTCAGAGGGGGAGGGGGGCGGGAGTGTCAGGTCATACTTACCCGTCCTGACGCTGTGTCTTGAGCCCCCAGCTTCTCCCCATGCTCTCTCTTCCTGCCTTCAGCGGTCACGTGGTGCCGCTCATTAAAACTCATGAATATGCGCATATTCATGAGTTTTAATGAGCGATACCACATGACCGCTGAAGGCAGGAAGAGAGAGCGTGGAGAAGCTGGGGGCTCAAGACACAGCGTCAGGACGGGTAAGTATAGCGATACTCACCTTTCCTGCGTCCATGGCTGCTTGCTGCTGTCTGTCATCGGTCAGTGACTTCAGACAGGAGAGGGCGCGGTGACGTGGTTAGTGCGCGCCGCGCCCCCTGCAGTCTGAACGTCACTGACTGATGACGTGGCAGATAGCGGGGAGCAGCCATGGACGCAGGACAGGTGAGAATCTGACACCCAGCGACGGAGAGGTGAGTATGTCATTTTTTTATTTTTACATGCAGCAGCAGCATGGGGGCAGCATATGGGGGAATCATCTATGGAGCTTCTTATGGGGGCAGCATATGGGGGTCATAATCTAAGGAGCTTCTTATGGGGGCAGCATATGGGGGGCATAACCTAAGGAGCTTCTTATGGGGCAGAATATGGGGGGCATAACCTAAGGAGCTTCTTATGGGGGCAGCATATGGGGGAATAATCTATGGAGCTTCTTCTGGGGGCACCATATGGGGGAATAATCTATGGAGCATTTCCCACCCTAGACTTATACTCGAGTCAATAAGTTCTCCCATTTCTTTGTGGCAAAATTAGGGGGGTCGACTTATACTCGGATCGACTTATACTCGAGTATATACGGTATTTTCGCTTTGTGTGGCCTGTATCACCACTCCTGGCCCGCTGCTGACATTCCCGCCTGTACTGGTCACGGATGCTGCGCCAGCGTCTCATCATATCTTCAACTGCAATGTGACAGGAAATATTCTAAATTTCACATATTTGCTAAATAAAATTTGCAAAAAGTAGCATAGTTATGTGGCCTTTTGTGTGTGCTTTCTACCCAGGGTGGCATATAATTGGGGCAACCAGGTCAGATACACAGGGTCACAATAGCTCGGGGGTTAAGTAACTACTCTTAAATTGTTTGACTAGGAGGATGAGGAGCTTGTGGACAGGGACCAATTATGTCAGGGTAAAACAATGGGTCAATTAAAAATCTACAGGCCTCAAGAGGCAAACAGGCCAAGCACAGGAAGGAAGGGAGGGGCCTTATTCCAAAAGCCTTTTTTGAAGTGAGGTAATTTTCAACCCTTTTTTTGGTTGTACTTACTCATTTGCTGCTGCTCCTCACGTGTCCGATCACCAAAATCGTTGGACATCTGGTGACATATGCTCCTCCATGACGCCTCCTTTCTTGCCCATTAGGCATAATGGGCATCACGTTGGTCCCAGATTTCTGGGCGCTCCTGCACTAATACAATCAGCATCTCCACTTTCAGGTAGTAGGGTGCCATGATGATGTACTCTGTGTACCTGGATGTCTGGAGTGCTTTTTGAGCTAATTAGCATGTCTAAGCTTCCTGATTATTGGTTAGCCCATTTCCTTTCACCTGCCAAAGTCCTGCATATTTCTCGTAAGTTACACATGTGGTCCATGTGTAAAGCGTTGTTTTTGCGCACCCATAGACTTGCATTGGCGTACTACAGGCGCAGTACGTGATTGGCACGGACCGTAAAATACGTGCGAGAAATATACAGCTGATGGTAGCAACCCCATAGAGAATCATTGGTCCGTGTGCAATGTGTGATTTTTACGCCTCTCACTCGTCCGTATTTCTCTCTAGTGTGACCCTGGCCTTAGGGGTTTCTGTTGATTCGCAATCAGAGGATCTTCAAATTCAACATGGCATCCAAGATTTATTTAAAATAAAATTGCATTCCAAAAGTCTGATATCTCTCCATGCTTCATGCCTTGTGCCAAAACATTAGATTCTAACTTATGGGGTATCTGAATATCAGAAGGAAATGTAAAAATAGATATAGCATACATTTTCTTCTGTTACTTTGTATTTATGAAAAATTTGTGGTTAACACAACACCTTAGTAGAAGAAAATAATTTTTCATTTTCACGGCTCAATGTTATGAACATTTGTGAAATGCCTATGGGTTCATAATAGTCACTAGACACCTAGTTAAATTCTATGAAAGGTATCTGCTGTTTTGGCATGAAAAAGGGTCTTCAAATGTGATATGGCACCTGCGTTTTATTTCAGCCAAAATTGCTTTCCTAAAGTAAAATATTTCTTCATCCTTTTTTGAGCCCTGCCATGAACCCATACAAAAGTTTATGACCACATATACAGAGTTGCATTCAAAGTAAACTAAATAAATTGGGGCATGCATTTTCTCCTGTTACTTTTGTAAAAAATAAAAAAATTGGGACTAAAGCAATATTTTTGTGAAAAAAATGTTTGTTTTTGTTTCTTTTGCTTTAAGTACTATAAAGCAAATTAATTAAAATTACTACAATCATTATGTACAGTGTCACAAAAAAACATTGTCATGATCAGTGGGATTGCAAGAAGAATTCCAAAGTTACGGCACATCAGGTTTGATGAATGGAGCCTGCTCCACAAGGCAAAATCGGGCTATATCCTTGATGTGTTAAAAGTAGAGATGAGTGAAACCCCAGATGTTTGGGTTTGGTGGGTTTGGCAAACAGTTAATAAAAGTTTTGGTTCGGGTACCATAACAGTACCAGAAATATGAAAAATTGAGAGTGCTTAGCGCATAAATTGGCCAATTCATGTGTACCTGGCAGCCATGATAAGGCGATTCTCATTGCCAGGACTTAATGCCAATACTCTGGGAACCTAATATGAATTCTCTCGTAGACTAAAGAAACTCAAAAAAGATAGAAATTATTCAACTTAATTTTTTTTAAAAAACACAAAAATTGAGCTTGGTTTGAGTTGGTACACATGCAGCATATAAATGCATGTTCACATGGCCATAAAGCATACAAAACCTACAAAAGACAAAATGAAAAAAACCCTGCTATAATTAAATAAGTAAAAAGCAAAAGTGCATTTAAATCATACAGAGTTCTTAGTAATACTGTATTTGATCAAACATAGCATAAAAGCCGTCCCACCATCGACAAGGTGACTCTGTGGTCGGGGCGGTCCTACACTGTCTAGTATTAATAACCTTATCATGTGTCAAAGTTTTTGTGTTTTTAAATAAAAAAAACGCCTGAGACTAAGGGCCAGAGAGCTCAGTCAGAAGGCTAATACAATATAAAAAAACTGTTTGCATAAATTGGCCAATTCATGTGTACCTGGCAGCCACGATAAGTCGATAAATTTTAGTAGGATCCTACCCCTCCATAGAGATACAGACCTTAGTCTAAGAGAGAATTCACATTAGGCTCCCAGAGAGATATAGACTAAGAGAGGATTGGCATTAGGTCCTGGCAACAAGAATTGCCTTATCGTGGCTGCCAGGTACACATGAATTGGTCAATTTATGCACTAAGCACTGTAAATTTTTCATATTTCTAGTGCAGTAATGCAATTCAATTTTCATATTTAATGTTTGCATGCCAAAGCGCTATAGAGGGATTCTTTGTTTGATTGTATAACAGTACCAGAGCTCGCACCCGGACACCATTCACTTGAATGAAGGGACCATGACATCCAGTGTTTGCATGCTGTCATGTACATGACAGTGCAGCAAACACTGCCTCTTGTGACACATAGGAGGGGCTAGCTTCCAGGAGTGGACCCTCTGGGTCACGACACCAAACCTCTCCCGGGTGAGCGAACCAGGTGGAGTCGACCCTTATGCAGGGATCGTTAGGGGCAGGTCCAGGGGAGTCAGTTGCCGCAACAGCCGGTACCAAGAGGGACAGCTCGTAGTGAAGCAGAAGGGCAAAAACAAATAGGGTTGGCGGGACAGCCGCTGGCAGGGTAGGTTAGAGAATAGGGACCTAGAAGGTTCTGAGTGTATGGGAGAGTGAGCCCTGAAGCACCAGGAAAGGGATCGGGACAGAGAGGAATGGGGACCACTGTGCAGGACCAGGAGCTGGAGGACCAACAGGGCAGCAGAGGAACAGGGAACCCGAGTCAGAGTTACCAGGGACTACTGGGAACAGAAGCAAAGAAAGGGTTAATTAATAACAGTGGGCAAATACCCACAGGGATGGCCTAAAAGGAATAAACTGAAGCAGACACAATAATCAGGCACCTCCACTAAGGGAGGGTGGACTGATATAGCCTGCAGAAGTATCTGATTGGCCCGCAGATGGTCAAGATCAGGCGTAATGAGATAAAGGGCCGGCAGAATGGGCGGCTGCGGCCGAAGGTGCATGCGCAGGTCCGCCGCCAGACGTGAAGCCGACAGAGCAGAGAAGAGATGCCGAGACCCTCGAGCAGCTGGACGCCATGCCGCCGGAACAAAGTGGTAAGTATTTGGAGGTGGGGCAGACATGGCAGCTGCAACCGTAGTCATGACAGGCACGGTGGCAACCGTAGTCATGACACCTCTGATCAGCAGTAAAATCATTACCACCGGTCAGACAGGCTCGATTCCCATGCTGTCAAATGACAGCGTGAGCCTGCAGCTGTGATCAGAGGTAAAAATTTTACCTCCGGGAATTGACGACAGCTGATGGGACTATTGATCCCATCAGCCTACGCCTGCTGCCGCTAATAATGTTGAAGGCAGGCGGCGGCTGATGGGAGAATTCATCAGCTGGTGCCTGCACTCTAAATATTTTTTTAAAAGAAGCGGCATGGGTTCCCCTGTATTTTTGATAACCAGCCTGACACGCTTCCACCCCTCAATATGTCTGAAATGCAGTTACTGAAAGCTCAACCTTCCAATCTGGTGCAGGGGCGTGCTGAAGCTGTCAGTACTTTGACTGACAGCTCAGCCATCCAATCTGGTACAGGGCGTGCTGTGCTGCCAGTGTTTTCATTGACAGCTCGACTATCCAATCTGAGACTGGAAGGTGTCGACTGACTCCAAGTGTTTGATATCCCAGGTGATTGCCATGCCACTTAACTGAGCTGTTTCTTCCAGATCTCTGCCAGACGTACATTCAGCTTGTATGGTTTGTTTCCTCTGTGCCTCAAGTTCTGTATGTTGATCTTTCGATGCCTAACCTTGGACCTTGTTCTGACCATCCATCTGTTTAATAAACAATTAAAAAAATAATAATAAATAAAAAACACCCATATCCCTCACCTGCTACCGTTCTGTCCCACGCCATAATACATGTCTGGAGGATAAACAATTTTCAACCTGAACCGTTCCAAGATGCGACTGTCCAAGCTAAAAATCACTAATTAATGAGCTGCTGTGAGCTCAGCCTCAGGTACTAGCGGTGATGTCATTGAGGTTTACGCCGTTCACTGATGCTGTGTTCCCAGCCGGGCCCCTGACCTGCAGTGACCTCAGTGAGATCACCGCTAGCACAGTGAGAAAAAATCTCACGGTGCAGTGGTGAGTTCACTGCAGTTCACCAGGGAAAATATTTAATTGTGAACTATGGTGAAATCACAGCTGCACCAACTTTTGCAGAAAATGCTCGTGAATCCGAACACGAATCCGAATGTGCAACATTCATGCCGACTTTTAGATTGGCAAACGTTTTCAGAACAAGTTAGCTCATCTCTAGAAATAAACATGGGGCCACGATTCAATTAGCGAGTGACCTAGGACTAGGGGTATCTTTCTTGGCCCTAACACTAGAGTGTGCCCTAGCTTGCCCTGTTCCCTGGGATACTTTAGATGGTGAAGATGCCGGTGCCTGGCACTTGCCTTATCTACTAGAACAACCCTTCATCTTTCCCCTTCCCCTACCCAGGGAAGAGAGGCACTACTGTGCACCGCAGTACGCTGTTATGAATGAGTCACCGTAGGAGGCAAAAACAGAAATGCTAGCTAAGTCCAGAAAACGAGAGAAGTTGGCAGCTATCGGATTGCAGACCCCTGAACCTATCAACACAACTAGCAGTAGCCGTGGGGGGTTCCTACGATGCCCTAGACCCCTCAATCACAGCCGGAGGACTATATAGCCTAAAGACAGAAAGGGAAATCTAAACTGCCCCAGAGCAGACCCCAAAGCAAAAGGCAGCCCCCAACATAAAATGACGGTGAAGCAAGAAGAAAGAACACTAACACAGACAGAAAGATAGACTGAGCAAAGACGGGGCCCAAGCTAACTAGGTAGGAAAGGACAGGAAGGCTGCTGTCTGCAATCCATAAAAAACCCTAGTGAAAAAGGCCCTGAAGACGCTAGGCTTCAAAAAGGCTATGTCAGTACTCAGGAATATTCTGAAGACAGAGCAACCGGCAAAAGGAGATTCAGCTCACCCCAGCAGGGAATGGCAGAATCCAGAAAAGCAAGGCAAACAAAAACAAAACACAAATGCTAACAGGCAAAGCAGAAAACTTAGCTTTAGAGGAGCAGGAATCAGACTGGTCTCCTAGAAGTCCACAGAGAAATCACCCGCAGGGCAGAAGGGCGTCGGCAGCCTTATATCCAGTCCGTGACTCCACTCAGCCAGTCATCATCATTAGGCTCAGGTGCCTGATAATCAGGCTCATTACCTTCCTTTACCAGAATAGGGAGTTCACCAGACCTCAGTGACGAAGGGGAAAATGAACTCACAACAGTACCTCCCCCTTGAGGAGGGGTCACCGAACCCTCAACCACGCCACCAGGGCGATCAGGGTGAGCCCAATGAAAGGCACGCACCAATCTTTTGGCATGAATATCAGAGGCAGAGACCCAGGAATTATCCTCCTGACCATAACCCTTCCACTTAACCAAATACTGGAGTCTCCGTCTAGCCAGACGGGAATCCAGTATTTTCTCTACCTCATATTTCATGTTACCTTCAACCAATACAGGGTCCGGAGGTAACACCCCAGGAACAACTGGTTCAACAAACCTCTTCAACAAGGACTTATGGAACACATTATGGATCTTAAATGTGACAGGAAGAGCCAAACGAAAAGAGACCGGATTAATAATCTCCAAAATCTTGTAAGGTCCAATAAATCTAGGCTTAAACTTAGAAGAAGCCACCTTCATAGCAATATTTTTTGATGATAACCACACCATATCACCAATCTTAAACTGGGGACCAATGGTCCTATGTCGATTGGAAAACCACTGGGCCTTTTCCTGGGAGAGAGATATCTTATCCACCACTTGGTCCCAGATCTGGTGCATTCTCTCCACCACAGTGTCAACACCTGGGCAGGCAGAAGGCTCCACCTGCCCTGAAGAAAATCGAGGTTCTCTAAGATGGTTCATCTTGTACCACTCCCTAAGTTGCCGTCTTCCTCTGAGTTGGTGCCCCTGTTTTTACAACAGGTGGTTCGTTTGCACGGGATTCCTGAGAACATTGTATCTGACAGAGGAGTCCAGTTTGTGTCTAGATTTTGGAGAACTTTCTGTTCCAAGCTGGGAATTCAGTTGTCCTTCTCCTCTGCTTTTCACCCTCAGACCAATGGGCAGACAGAGAGAACAAACCAGACCTTGGAGTCATATTTGAGATGTTTTATTTCTGCTGATCAGGATGATTGGGTTTCATTTTTGCCCTTGGCCGAATTTGCTTTAAATAATAGAGCTAGTTCTGCCACTTTGATGTCACCTTTTTTTCGTTACTTTGGGTTTCATCCTCGATTTTCTTCAGGGCAGGTGGAGCCCTCTGCCTGCCCAGGTGTTGACACTGTGGTGGAGGGAATGCACCAGATCTGGGACCAAGTGGTGGATAAGTTATCTCTCTCCCAGGAAAAGGCCCAGCGGTTTTCCAACCGACATAGGACCATTGGTCCCCAGTTTAAGGTTCGTGATATGGTGTGGTTATCATCAAAAAATATTGCTATGAAGGTGGCTTCTCCTAAGTTTAAGCCTAGATTTATTGGACCTTACAAGATTGTGGAGATTATTAATCCAGTCTCTTTTCGTTTGGCTCTTCCTGTCACATTTAAAATCCATAATGTGTTCCATAAATCTTTGTTGAAGAGGTTTGTTGAACCTGTTGTTCCGGGGGTGGCACCCCCAGACCCTGTATTGGTTGAAGGTAACATGGAATATGAGGTAGAGAAAGTACTGGATTCCCGTCTGGCTAGACGGAGACTCCAGTATTTGGTTAAGTGGAAGGGTTATGGTCAGGAGGATAATTCCTGGGTCTCTGCCTCTGATATTCATGCCAAAAGATTGGTGCGTGCCTTTCATCGGGCTCACCCTGATCGCCCTGGTGGCGTAGTTGAGGGTTCGGTGACCCCTCCTCAAGGGGGAGGTACTGTTGTAAGTTCATTTTCCCCTTCACTACTGAGGCCCGAGGAACTCCCTCTTCTGGTAAAGAAAGGTAGTGAGCCTGATTATCAAACACCTGAGGCTGATGATGATGACTGGCTGAGTGGAGTTACTGACTGGATATAAGGCTGCCGACGCCCTTCTGCCCTGCGGGTGATTTCTCTGTGGGATCCTTGGAGACCAGTCTGAATTCCTGCTCCTCTAGAGCTAAGTTTGCTGCTCGGCTTTTTGCATTGGTGCTTTGACTTTGTTTTGCTTTGTTTTTCTGGATTTCTGCCATTCCCTGCTGGGGTGTGCTGAATTCCTTTAGCTCTGTCTTCTGAAAATACCTGAGTGCTGATTTAGTTTTTGGAGCCTAGCTGCTTCAGGGCCTTTTTTCATATCAGCTTGTTGGCTTATGTCTTTGATAGGGTTTCGGCAGATTGCAGACAGCAGCCTTCCTGTCCTTTCCTATCTAGGTAGTTTTGGGCCCC
Organism: Dendrobates tinctorius; assembly: GCF_039654945.1. Lineage (NCBI taxonomy): Eukaryota > Metazoa > Chordata > Amphibia > Anura > Dendrobatidae > Dendrobates > Dendrobates tinctorius. The sequence continues at coordinate 17,044,354 of NW_027361795.1, read as the reverse complement.
GTCTTTGCTCAGTCTATCTTTCTGTCTGTGTTAGTGCTTTCATCTTGCTTCACCGTCATTATGTGTTGGGGGCTGCCTATTGCTTTGGGGTCTGCTCTGGGGCAGTTTAGATTTCCCCTTTCTTTCTTTAGGCCTATTAATTCTCCGGCTGTGATCGAGGGGTCTAGGGCATCGTAGGAACCCCCCACGGCTACTGCTAGTTGTGTTGATAGGTTCAGGGGTCTGCAATCTGATAGTTGCCAACTTCTCTGGTTTTCTGGACTTAGCTTGTATTTCTGTTTTTGCCTCCTACGGTGACTCATTCATAACAAAAGGCATCAACAACCCACTAGAGCGAGAACAAGATTTAGACCGGGAGCAAGTCCCACAGGACTGCACAAAATTCCTGACATCATGAGACAAGGTGGGCCACCAAAAAGAGCGACTCACCAGATCTCTAGTACCAAAAATACCTGGATGACCAGCCAATGCAGAGCAATGAACTTCTTCCACTGGTCAGGAACTTACAACTTTCCACTGGGACAACGCTCAGGTTTGTCCTCCTGGAACTCTTGCAGAGCAAGTCTCAAATCGGGCGAGATGGCAGAAAGAACTACCCCTTCGCCTAAGATGGTAGCAGGCTTGGCCACCACAATAGAATCAGCAAAGAAGCTCATAGAGAGGGCGTCTGCCTTGACATTCTTCATTCCAGGAAGAAAAGAGACCACAAAATCTAAATGTGTAAAAAACAAGGCCCACCTAGCCTGTCTAGGGTTCAAGCGTTTAGCCGACTCTAGGTAAATCAAATTCTTGTGGTCAGTGAGGACCACAACTTGATGTTTAGCTCCCTCCAACCAATGTCTCCACTCCTCAAATGCCCATTTCATGGCCAACAGTTCCCGATTCCCCACATCATAGTTACATTCAGATGGAGAGAACTTTCTGGAAAAGAAAGCACAGGGATTCATTTTAGATGTTACAGGATCCTTTTGGGACAAAACAGCTCCTGCACCAATCTGTGAAGCATTCACCTCTACCTGGAACGGGAGTGAGACATCAGGTTGCCGCAAAACCGGGGCGGAGGTAAATCTTCGCTTAAGCTCCTGAAAGGAAGCAACAGCCTCCGGAGACCAATTCAACACATCAGCACCCTTCTTAGTCAGATCAGTCAATGACTTGGCAATACTAGAAAATGTTGCTATAAATTTCCGATAAAAATTAGCAAAACCCAAAAACTTCTGGAGGGCCTTCAAAGAAGTGAGCTGAACCCAATCATAAATGGCCTGTACCTTGGCCGGGTCCAGTTCAATAGTTGACGGAGACAAAATAAATCCCAAAAATGAAATCCTCTGTACTCCAAAAAGGCATTTCGATCCTATGACATACAGGGAATTCTCCCTCAAGATCCGGAACACTTTCCGAATATGTTCCACATGAGAATCCCAATCCTTGGAGAAGATCAAAATATCATCCAGATAGATAATCAAAAATTTATTGACAAAATCTCGGAAAATATCGTTCATGAAGCACTGGAAGACAGAAGGGGCATTAGTGAGCCCAAACACCGTCTTCCATTCATCCCCCTGCTTAATGCGGATAAGATTATATGCCCCCCCTGAGGTCAAGCTTGGTAAGCCAGCAAGCACCTCTAACTCTAGAGAATAGATCCGAAATCAGGGGTAACGGATACTGATATTTAATAGTAATTTTGTTGAGGGCACGATAATCAATACAAGGCCTTAAAGAACCATCCTTTTTGGCCACAAAAAAACCCCGACACCTAAGGGTGAAGAGGATGGTCTAATATGACCCTTCTCCAACATCTCCTTAATATTGGATCGCATAGCCTCGTGCTCGAGTACAGATAAATTGAAGAGCCGACCCTTGGGAAATTTACACCCCGGGCTCAGTTCAATTGCACAGTCATAACTCCTATGAGGAGGCAAAGATGCAGACTCATTCTCACTAAATACATCATAAAAGTCCGCCAAATGGTCAGGAACATCATGCGACTGAGTAGAGGTGGAAAAAACCGGAGCCTCACTAAAGGCACACCGACAACCCCAACTCACCAAAGACTCAGATTTCCAATCCAAAACTGGATTATGAATTTGCAACCAGGGAAACCCCAGAACAACGGCATCATGCAGACCATGCAACACCAAAAATCTGCAATTTTCTTGATGGTCTGGGGCGACCCGCATGACCACCTGGGTCCAAAACTGAGGTTTATTTTTCGCCAAAGGAGTAGCATCAATCCCCCTCAAAGGGATAGGTGTCTGCAGAGGTGTCATCGGAAATCCACAACGTTTAGCAAAATCCAAGTCCATTAGGTTTAGCGCTGCTCCTGAATCCACAAAAGCCTTGGCGGAAAATGTGGACAGGGAGCAGATCAGAGTAATTGCCAGAAGAAACTTAGGTTGAACACCACCAACAGAAAACGTGTGTGCAAAGCGTTTCTCTCGTTTAGGACAAACAGAAATAATATGCAAGGCATCTCCACAGAAAAAACACAGCTTATTATGCCTTCTGAACTCCTGACGTTGCGCCCTAGACAAAACTCTATCACATTGCATAGGTTCAGACGTCTGTTCAACCGGTGGCAACACCTCTCGTGCAATCCTGCGATCACGTAAACGCTGATCAACCTGAATGGCTAATGACATAGAATCGTCCAGACCAGAGGGAACAGGAAATCCCACCATAGTATCTTTTACAGCTTCTGACAAACCCTTCCGAAAGAGAGCAGCCAAGGCATTATCATTCCAGGTAGTAAGGACCGCCCACTTTCGGAACTTTTGACAGTACAATTCTGCAGAATCTCGACCCTGGTTCAATGCCAACAGGGTCTTTTCAGCCTGATCAACAGCATTAGGTTCATCATACAACAACCCCAAGGCTTGAAAGAATGCGTTCACATTAGTCAGAATAGGATCATCTGGTTTCAAAGAAAACGCCCAATCCTGGGGATCGCTGCGCAGCAAAGAGATGACAATTTTAACCTGCTGCGCGGAGCTCCCTGACGAGTTAGGCTTCAAGGCAAAAAATAATTTACAATTATTTTTTAAACTAAAAAATTTAGATCGATCCCCAAAAAATTCATCAGGTGTAGGGATCTTTGGTTCAACAGCATGCCAACGAGCAAGGTAGGCGGAAATTCCCCGCACTTCTGCAGCGAGCTGCTCCACATGATCAGACAATTGCTTTATCTCCATTGAGAGAAAAAAAAATTCCCCCTACGGCCTCAGAGATATAGATGAAAGAATATACGCACTCTTTTTTTTTTTTTTTTAAAAACACAATTCTTTCCTGCTATTGAGTACCCTAGGATCTGCGGTATGGCGGGTGATTCTGTTATGAATGAGTCACCATAGGAGGCAAAAACAGAAATGCTAGCTAAGTCCAGAAAACCAGAGAAGTTTGCAGCTATCGGATTGCAGACCCCTGAACCTATCAACACAACTAGCAGTAGCCGTGGGGGGTTCCTACGATGCCCTAGACCCCTTGATCACAGCCGGAGGACTATATAGTCTAAAGACAGAAAGGGAAATCTAAACTGCCCCAGAGCAGACCCCAAAGCAAAAGGCAGCCCCCAACATATAATGACGGTGAAGCAAGAAGAAAGAACACTAACACAGACAGAAAGATAGACTGAGCAAAGACGGGGCCCAAGCTAACTAGATAGGAAAGGACAGGAAGGCTGCTGTCTGCAATCTGTAAAAAAACCCTATGAAAATAAGAGCCAACAAACTGACAGTGAAAAAGGCCCTGAAGACGCTAGGCTTCAAAAAGGCTATGTCAGTACTCAGGAATATTCTGAAGACAGAGCAACCGGCAAAAGGAGATTCAGCTCACCCCAGCAGGGAATGGCAGAATCCAGAAAAGCAAGGCAAACAAAAACAAAACACAAATGCTAACAGGCAAAGCAGAAAACTTAGCTTTAGAGGAGCAGGAATCAGACTGGTCTCCTAGAAGTCCACAGAGAAATCACCCGCAGGGCAGAAGGGCGTCGGCAGCCTTATATCCAGTCCGTGACTCCACTCAGCCAGTCATCATCATTAGGCTCAGGTGCCTGATAATCAGGCTCATTACCTTCCTTTACCAGAATAGGGAGTTCACCAGACCTCAGTGACGAAGGGGAAAAAGAATTCACAACAGTACGCCAACCCGACAGACAGGGTAACAAAGACAAGGGTAAACTGAAAACTACACACACACACAAAATATACACTCACATATAACAGAGATATTCACCAGGGTGTGTAGGGAGGGGGGAAGAAAGCAAAGCAGGCAAGGATAAGGACTTTCTAAGCATACCAACAAGACAACAGTGGTTAAAAAACTCCTCCAGCTCTCCTTCTCAAAACCAACTTCTCCCATTCCAAAGTCATGCAGCAAGTGCTAGCACTGATAAGGACTTGGTAATCGAGCCCAGATTTTATAGGGAAAAGGTGTGGCTAACCGAGCATAGCTGAATGTAGGAGTTTACAATATGGCCAATTAGCCCTTGTTCTGCTGGAAGAAATAAACACATTTAATACACTGGAGAAGTGCTTCTTCTCAGCGTAGTAGGAGCAACCAGATGCCGTGGTTTTCTGGCTCTGCTCCATTGCGGTAATCCCGTGACACATGGCTTCTTCACTTTCCAAACAACAAATCTGTTTCTGTTGACAAAAAAGGAATACTTTTTGGCAGGCTTTTTAAAAAGTTATTGCTTCCTCATTTTCCAAGCCACAAACTAGTTTCTAATCAACTAAAAGTGATGCTTTTTCTATCATCACTGGTCAAAAACCCAAGGCTGCCTACCATTATGTATACACTGTCATGGCAGTATTATCTTAAACATGCCACATTTATGTTTGTATGTTTGGTATTCCCGGTTACCATGACCTGGTCCCAGTCTACACAATTACGCTATTCCCTTAATTTTCTAAATTAGCTTTCCTAAAGTTCTAGGTTTTTGAATCTCCCTTATGAAATGTTTTATGGAACATTACATTGAAACTTACCATATCATGGTTGCTGCATCTTAAATGTGTCAGGATCTGTGGATCTGAAATTGTATCTGGTGACTGGTCTATTTGACAGGACCAGATCCAGCAGATTTTCTCCTCTGGTTGGTTCATCTAGCAGCTGACAGAGGTAATTATCTCTAACTATGGATAAGAACTTGCAGCTTTTATCACAAGCAGAAGATTATATGTCTCACTGAATTTTCTGCCTTTTTAATTTGTTGCAGCATTTCATACTCTACTTGTTCAGGTACTGTATATTAGGAGGCTTTCAGCAAACTCCAATTAGCAGCTTTCGATTATTGCCTTCCTCATGCACATTTACCCATAATGACTCTACATATTGTCATTAAGCACAGGTCTTAAGTTTGGCTTTAATGAAAATACACATTTCTCCACCTTTTTGTCTTTTCTGTCCTTTCTGAATGGGGTGTAACCCTCTATGTTTTCAACCTAGTCATGGCTTTCATCCATTCTGGTTTCTGTAATGCCCACCACATCATATTCTGTGGCTGACATAAGAGTCTCCAGTTAATTTATTTTGTTAACAAGACTGCTTGCATTTGCCAGAAGACCTAACATTATAGTTCAATATGCAAAAAAAACAGTATGCTTTGAGGAACTTCAATATTGATGAAACTTTATAGTCCATGATATAGAAGGGTTAATGTTTTGCCTTTAATTTGCCTTTTGATTTTAATTAATACAATGTGCTAGAATTTGTTTTTATGACGTAATAGTCTTATAGTCTCCTTTTCAAGGATTTATACTTCTTATCTTATATGTTTTCAATAGCTATCCACAACATGTTCTGGGTAGATGGTAAATAAAATGTGACCCTGGGTAATGGGGGGGCTACATGAATTACATTGAGTTACAATAGTTGTAAATGGTATAAAAAAAACTGTCTCATGTTTCATTATATCAGATAAAGTGACTTGCTCACAACCTGTGTGCAGTTTCCTTTTTCTCCAAGCACTTGTCAATGAAGGGCGTAACCTCCTAATTTGGCCTCACTGGTGATCTGGCATGTCTGACTTTGGGTCAGATCGCAAACAACTACAACATCCATAATGACAGTGGTTATCGGACTTGGAGAGATAACAAACCTCATGCTTCTGACTAGAGATGGGCAGAGAACTGGATGTTCAGGTCCAGTGGGTTCGGCCAAACAGTTACAAAAAGTTTGGGTGCAGGTACTAGAACAGTACCCGGACCCCAACCCGGACCCCATGAATGGGGTGCCTGAACATCCAGTGTTTGCCATGCTGTATGTTTTTGTCGACATATTGAAGTATTTTCCAGAAGACCTTTAATACTATTATGACATTATTACTCGTATTCACCTCCTTAATTTCCTTCATATCTAATCCTCATTGACCTCTACTGTCATTCTCTCTGTCTCCTATATCTATCCCATTATTTGCAATACTACCCTCCCTCCCCCCTATGTCCTAGTTTAAAAGCTCCTCAATCCATCTGACCATTTTGCCCAGCAGTATTAACTCATAAAAATAACATTTTTATTTTTTAAATCATTCTTATTTTGCAACATTTTTCCACACCTGCCTAAAATTTTTTCACACTATTGTACATTTAAAAAAATAAAAATAAATAAACTGTAAAATATGGCAACTAAAAATCCTAAAATCATACCTAGCATTTTTTTCAACATTTGGTGTCTATACGTAGATAGCAGCTTAAATCAAATTTATCTTAATTCTTCAAGGAAAATATCCACTCTCAGGAAAGTCTCAGAAACATCTCTAGGGAGGTAATATATTTTAAATTAGGCTATTAATATGACCTGAAAATTATTTTAGGTAGCTAATTATCATGAGAAAATAAAAAGACTAATTAAATTTTGTTAATGTGTCGTAGTACAGGTGACACGGTGTCTTGACATAAAAAGGTACTGATCTAAAAAGTCGATTTCTTAAATTATGCTTTGTAATATTCTGAGATATGAGCTGCTCCAGGTGCAGTGGACTCGTGCACACAGGGTGATTGTGCTACTTATCATGGTCACTGGCATTTATTTCTGGTTTTTATACAGACAACAGAGACCCTCAGGTTGTCCTGATTTCTGTCATAGGGTCAAAAGCCATAAGCTGAATAATGTTTAGTACTTCATTTGCGTCTGCAAAAATGAACAGTAATTGAAAGCAAGCACGGCAGGAATAGAAGAAATAACTGCTCTGGCACGCAAACTTTATCAGCCCACATACAATATAAGACAGTCCTCTATCAAGACGTAAAGCAAAGTTCAGCAAATTTTGCTTTACTTGGTGATGTGTAGGTTTCTAGATGTTCCCTGGTGCCTGTTTTGCCCTCGTCCAAGATGGAGTCTGGTACTACGCCCTATTCTTGAACTTCCTGTCAGTCCTGTTATTTAAGTCTGGGTCAGGAAATACTCCTTGCCTGAGGATTTTGTTCCTGGTGGCTTCTGAGCTTCCCCCTGACTTGCTTCTGGAGTTCCTACGGCTGCTTGTTTATTCTATGCTCTGCCTCATCATTTCCATCTGCTTTCAGTCCCCTATGCTGCTTCCTGATCCTGGTTGTGCTTACCTACTGACCAGACTTCTAAAGGGTGGAGTTACACATCTCTGGAACTGCTGTGATCCATAAGACTTTTTATGTTATTATGTTCTGAACATTAACTCCTGGACTGTGTCTGTGCTGGACTTTAGCAGAACCTTTTTAGCCCTAAAGGAAGTACACTAGAAAACCTTCTCCTTGTGGTTCACCGTCTTCATATTACTGGACTTCCATGAAAATTGTCGGCTTCACTGATTGCGTATTTCTGGACTACCATGTATGAGTGAAGTTCACACTCTTACTACATATAATTTCAAGACTTGCTGGTATTAGCGGTTGCATTCCGCTAGCATAGCTGCTTAACATTTCCATTTTGTCCTTTTTTTTGCACTTTGCTGTAATTTCAGTAATTCCTCTGTTAGTTTAGGTTTACTTTTGCTTTGTTAATGCAGTTTGTTTGCTCAACTTTGGTCTCAGATTCGTTTATCCCACACAATCAGATTCCAGAGTACCTTTATATATATTATAGGATACTCAGGCCATATCAGGAATCTGCTGGGATAATGACTGAGGCAAAGTTGGATCAGTTGTTCTCCATGTTTAACTCTTTACAAGAGGACATGGAGGCTATGCAAAACAAGATTGCTAACTGGGAGGCCCGTTTTTGACAGGCTCTTCAGGACTTGCAGTAAGTAATCAAATAACTGTACAGGCGCCTATACCTCCGGGGCAGCCACTGCTAACTAGTCACCCAAGTTACCACCATTTAAATTCAATGGAGACTGCTATAAATTTTGTGGGTTTATTAATCAATGTATTTTGTATTTTGATGCGCATGTTTCCCACATACATACAGATCGGTCCAAGGTGCTATGTATAATAATCATGTTACTTACCTCACGAGCATTCGCTTGGGCTAATCCGCTTATCGAGACTTGTGACCCCCGTTTGAATTACTTAGATGATTTTCTAGCTGCAATGTCTATAATGTTTGATGATCCTAATCATCACACTACTGCTGAAACTGCATTATTATCATTACGCCAGGGTAAGCGTTCTGTTATCGAATATGCTACGGAACTAAGACGGCTGATGGTGGATATGGTTTGGGACTGTTATGCTCAATTACCCATTTTTAAGAGAGGACTTTCTAGTATGGTTAAGGATGAGTTAGCCCATGCAGAGGCTCCACAAGAGTTAGAGGCATTTATACAACATTGCGTGCACATTGACATACATTTTACTGAATGTAGACAGGAGAAATTTTCAGCCTCTAATCGTGTTACTAACTCTCCCCTTTCTCCTAAGAAACCTGTAGGCACATCCTCATGGGAAAGGGTACTGGTTCCTATGCAAGTGGACTCTTTACAGCGGCGTGAGAATAATGAGCCCAGGGAGCATCGTTTTCATGAGAGTTTGTGTTTCTACTGTGGTCAATAAGACCATTTCTTGATTAACTGTCCCAAGCGCCTCGCCAGGTACTAGCCGTGGTAGGGGAGTATGAGGATCAGGATGCTGAATCTGTTGTTTCTGAGTCCAGTTCTTCTTTGATTGTTGTCTTTCATTCTCTGACGGTGACTGCCTCTCCTAAGATGCGGAAGGATAAAAATACGCATTGTTCCCTCCCCATTAAGATCTTGTTGTTGGGAAAATAGATCTCCTGTGCAGCCATGGTAGAATCTGGTGCAGGAGTTATCTTTAGGCTACTTTCACACATCAGTTTTTTGCCGTCAGGCAGGATCCGGCTATTTTTAGAAAAAACGGATCCGGCATAAATTTTGGAGAACTGTAGAAACGGATCCGTTTTTTTGCTGGATCCGTCTAGCAGGTTATATCTGTTTCCTGGGGGCTGGCCAATTGGATCGGAGCATGCGCAGACTTAAAAAAAACGGATCCGGTGGCTGGATCGTCTTTTTCTGGATCCGGCGCATTCCGGCGCCCATAGACTTTCATTGTAGCAAAAAGCTGGAAGCGCCGGATCCGGCGCTTCCGGCTTTTTCGCCGGAGACAAAAAACATTACAGTAGCCGTTTTTTCCAGACGCCGGAATGAGACAAGTAGCCGGATCCGGCAAAAAACGGATGAAACGCAATGCCATCCGGCGCGATCCGGCGCTAATGCAAGTCAATGGGGAAAAACTGGATCCGGCATTGCATTTTGCCAGATCCGGTTTTACAAAAAAAAGCCGGATCGCGCCTGACGGCAAAAAACTGATGTGTGAAAGAGGCCTTATGGACCTAACCTGTGCCAAAGAACATGGCATACAGATTCAACAGAGAGCCACCCCAGTAACCATGGAAACAGTGGATGGTTCCCCTCTAGTTTCAGGACCGGTGTATCAGGAGACAGTACCTCTGGAGATTTTCATAGAATCCAATCATCAGGAAGTGCTTTTCTTTATGTTAATTTCCTCACCACATTTCCCTTTAATTCTAGGAATTCCCTGGCTGCAGTTGCAGAATCCAATCATCAACTGGGAGACCAAGGAGATCACTTTTCTAACAAAGGACACACCAGTAACAAGTCAGGCAAGTTCTTGGGATACAGAATGTACCACTAAGGTACCTATGTTACTATCTATTTACAATGAATTTTCTGATATTTGTGATAAGAAAATGGCAGATCAGCTTCCTCCCCACTGATATTATGATTGTCCTATTGAAATACTTCTGGGGGCAGCTATTCCATTCAAGAATGTCTACCCACTAGCAGCTCTGGAGCTGCAGGCCTTAAAGGAATACATTGATGAGAATCTGGCCAAAGGTTTTATTCGTCCCTCCTCATCATCAGCATGAGCACCCATGTTTTTCGTATAAAAGAAGGATAGAACTCTTAGACCCCATATTGATTATCTGGACCTCAACAAGGTTACCATTCGGAACTGTTATCCTTTGCCGTTAATTCCTGAACTGCTTGAAAGCGTACGACATGCTAAGATCTTCTTTAAGTTGAATCTTCGAGAAGCTTATAACCTGATTCGGATCCGCTCTGGGCATGAATGGAAGACGGCATTTAGATGTCGTTATGGGCACTTCGAGTACCTTGTAATGTCTTTTGGTCTCTGCAATGCCCCGGCAACCTTCCAACACTTGGTTAATGACATTTTTAGAGATCTGTTAGATCATTTTGTTGTAATTTATCTGGACGATATTTTGATTTTTTCTCATTTATTGCAGGAACATCAAAGGCATGTTAAGACTATTTTAAGACGACTGAAAGACAATCATCTCTACATCAAGCCTGAGAAATGTGAGTTCCATCGCACAGAGATTCAATTTCTGGGTTGTCATCTCATCACTAGGACTTAACATGGAGGCAAGTAAGATCCCGGCTATTCTCGATTGGCCGCACCTAAGAATGTCAAAGAGGTATAGCGTTTTATGGGATTCGCTAGCTTTTATAGACGGTTTATTCATAATTTCTCTGAGATAGTTCGACCTATTACAAACTAATTAGGAAGGAAAAGACTTTCTTGTGGTCATCACAAGCTCAAGAGGCTTTTGATTGTCTTAAGTCTCGTTTCACTTCTGTACCTGTATTGATTCATCCTAACCCAGCACATCCTTTAATCGTTGAAGTGGACACTTCAGATTGTGCTCTGGGGGCCATTTTCTTGCAGAGAACAGGAGAGAATGGTCTGTTACCTCCGTGTGACATTTGCTCTCATAGACTTCCTGCTGCGGAGAAGAATTATGATGTGGGAGATAAAGAGCTTCTAGCCATTATTGCTGCATTTAAGGAATGGCGGCACCATCTACTGGGGGCAGCACAACAAGTCATTGTGCTAACGGATCATTGCAATCTGGAATTTCTTAGATCTGCTAGATGTCTTTCACCACGTCAGGCTGATTGGAGTTTATTTTTGAATCAATTTAGTTTTGTAATTTTGAACCGCCCAGGTTCACGTAATGGGAAAGCGGATACCTTGTCGCAAATCTATGCCATGGATTCCGTACCTGGGGCCCCATCCAAGACAATTTTGTCAGATGCCATCTTTGTCGGAGTCATCCAGAATAAGAACTTGTGTAAGACTATTTAGGAGGGGGACAACACTGCCCCATTTCTCGCTAACCCAACTGATGATGTGAACTTGGTTCTCAAGAACGGTATGTGGGTCCAAGATCGATGTTTATATGTTCCGGAGGTCGTAAAGCTGCAGGTCATCTGATGACCAAGTTGGCTGGTCATCGGGGGTACAGAAGACACAGGAGTTCCTGAGCCATTTCTTTTGGTGGCTTACCTGTCTGAAGGATGTGAAGAGCTACGTTCTCTCTTGTGAGGTTTGTGCACGCTTTAAGACTCCTTGTATATCACCTACTGGATTGCTGCAACCACTACCTGTTCCTTCTCACCCTTGGGTTCTATTTCTATTTTCTACATAGTGGAATTGCCCACCTCTGGGGGAAATAAATCTATCATGGTTGTAGTATATTGTCTTACTTAAGCTGCCTCCTTCATTCCTTGTACTGGTCTTCCCTCTGCTAAGGAGACAGTAGATCTGGTCATTCAGAATGTGTTCCAATTGCATGGAGTTCAAGATGAAATCATCTCTGATCGAGAAGTGTAGTTTACCTCCAGATTCTGGAAGGGATTTTGTTCTGCACTTATTATCAATTTCTACCATATACCATGAAAATATTTATTATGATTCAATCCTTCAATTACATGAACAGTAAAATTTATAATAAAATATTTTATAAATCAATTTAATATGTATGGATACACATGATCCACAAGACTACGAGTCACACGCTACAAGCATTATAGCAGTGTAGAGCACTTGCATTTGCAAAAACCGCTACATATATAAGAGGTTAATTACCCATAGTGAGCTCTTGTGCTGTGACAGTGTTCCGCAACGCGCGTTTTGCGAGATATTTCATTGCTTCCTCAAGAGCTCACTATGCGTAATTAACCTTTTAACCCTCTTATATAAGTAGCGGCTTTTGCATATGTGCTTATGTATCTATTACAGTCGCCGCGGTGGGGACTATTAACTGTGGACATCTATTGCAGCTTGTAGTTACTTGGTTGGCTAGTGTGGCCTCCTTATATTGATTATATTAGCTGTTTTTTACATTGACTCTTTTCAGCCACCGTTGGCTTGATGAAATGGCAAATGCAAGTGCTCTATACTGCTATAATGCTTGTAGCATGTGACTCGTAGTCTTGTGGATCATGTGTATAAATACATATTAAATTGATTTATAAAATATTTTATTATTAATTTTACTGTTCATGTAATTGAAGGATTGAATCATAATAAATATTTTCATGGCATATGGTAAACTCATCTTGTTCTCCGTATTTTTTCTATTGCAATTCTGAGTTTGCATATGTGAAATTTGGTAACTTTTGTGCTGGTGCTTTTTATGCTCATGACTTGGTATCAATGTCTGTCTGTCTTCATCATCATATCATCCTCAGACTAATGGGCAGATGGTGAGAACTAATCAGACTCTAGAGCAGTATTTTCGGTGCTATATCAGCCACTCGCAGGATGACTGGTTGGAGTTACTTCTCTAGCAGAGTTCTCTTACAATAATTCGCCGAGTGCATCTACTAAGGTACCACCCTTCTTTGCCAACCTAGCTTATCATCCTAGTATTTTTCCCAGATCTCCGATTGATGCTCCGGTGCCTTCAATAGATGAGAGGATGGCTGTGATAAAGCATAATCTGGAAACTCAGAAGGAATCGCTATCTACTGCACAGGAGAGATGCAAAAAATCAGCCAATAGGTTCCAGAGACCTGAACCCATGTTCAAGGCAGAAGACTCTGTATGGTTATCCACTAAGAATTTGAAATTGAATATTCCCTCACAGAAACGGGGACAAAAATTAATTGGTCCATTCAAGATCTCTGTTATTGTTAGCTCCGTTGCCTACTGTCTGAAGTTACCAAGGACCATGAAGGTACATCCTGTGTTCCATGTCTCCTTATTAAAACCTGTATCTCTGAATACTTTTCAGGGTCATATTACAACTCCTCCTCAGCCTGTGTTGGAGAACAGGCAAGAACAATTTGTGGTGGATGAGATTCTGGACTCAAGAATCCGCAGGAATCAGCTGCAGTGCCTCATTAAGTGGCAGGGATATTCGGCTGAGGAGAACTATTGGGAGCCTGTGAGTAATATCTGTGCTCTGCAAAAGATTGCTGTTTAATCAGAAATATCCTGGGAAACCTGGTCCTTGATCATCCTGAGGCTGCTTCTAAGGTGGGAGCAATTTAAGGTTTCCAAATGTTCCATGGAGCCTGTTTTGCCCTCGTCCATGATGGAGTCTGGTACTACGCCTTGTCCTTGAACTTCCGGTCAGTCCTGTTATTTAAGTTCAGGACAGGAAAGACTCCTTGCCTGAGTATTTTGTTGCGGGTGGCTTCTGAGCTTCCTCCTGACTTGCATCTGGAGTTCCTACTGGTGCTCATTTTCTCTGTGGTTTCTGGATGTTCCCTGGTGCCTGTTTTGCCCTCGTCCAAGATGGAGTCTTGTACTACGCCCTATTCTTGAACTTCCTGTCAGTCCTGTTATTTAAGTATGGGTCAGGAAATACTCCTTGCCTGAGGATTTTGTTCCTGGTGGCTTCTGAGCTTCCCCCTGACTTGCTTCTGGAGTTCCTATGGCTGCTTGTTTATTCTATGCTCTGCCTCATCATTTCCAGCTGCTTTCAGTCCCCTGTGCTGCTTCCTGATCCTGGTTGTGCTTACCTACTGACCAGATTTCTAAAGAGTAGAGTTACACATCTCTGGAACTGCTGTGGTCCATAAGACTTTTTGATATTATTATGTTCTGAACATTAACTCCTGGACTTTGTCTGTGTGGCTGTGGTGCTGGACTTTAGCAGGATTTTATCAGCCCTAGAGGAAGTACACTGGAAAACCTTCTCGTTTTGGTTCACCATCTTCATATTACTGGACTTCTATTAAAGGTGTCGGCTTCACTGTTTGCGTTTATCTGGACTACCACGTATGAGTGCAGCTTGCACTCTTACTGCATATAATTTCTGGACTTGCTGGTATCAGCGGTTGCGTAGCTGCAGAACATTTCCGTTTTTTGCCGTTTTGCACTTCGCTGTAATTTCAGTAATTCCTGTAGTAGTCTCGAAAGCTTACAATGTGTTACCATCTTTTCAGTTAGCCATTAAAAGGTATCAACCACTGAGGACTCTCAATTCTGAATATTTTTCTATCTACTGGCTAACACGGTACAAAGATATACATCTTTCCTGTATCAGTAATTCCTCTGTTAGTTTATGTTTACTTTTGCTTTGTTAATACAGTTTGTTTGTCTCAACTTTGGTCTCAGATTCATTTATCCCATGCAATCAGATTCCATAGTACCTTTATATATATTATATAATGTCCCTCACATTGAGTTGTTTTAAGAGCCACATGTGAATGAAGATGCAGTGCTCATTTTCGGCCTCTGCTTAATTCACACAGGGCACTTCAGAACCCTGATTCTTCGGATTGGTAGAATCCCAGCGGATAAACCCCAAGCAATCAAGAAGTTATCTGGTATCTAGTCTACTTAGGTGTGTTTATCACAAAGGAGACACTGTGGCTGCTGTGTATACCTCACATAGAAGACACTGAGGCTGATGTATAAATATTACATAGGAGACACTGAGGCTGATGTGTGTATATCACATTGGATACACTTTGTCGGATGTATATACATTACATTGGACACACTTCTGCTTCTGCATATATAATTTAGGCAACATTGAGACTACTGTATATACATAACATTGGAGACACTGAGGGTGATGTATATTTAGTAGATAGTAGACATTGAGATTGCTGTATACATCACACAGGAAAGACTGAGATTGATGTATATACATTAAAAGGGGGACACTGAGACTGATGTACAAACATTACATGACCCGGCCTTGGTAACTCACCCACTGCCTGAAGGTGGGAAACTGCAAAAAGGATCCCATCCAGGGCTTGCCTCACATGGGACAGGAGAGCAGGAAGCTCTAACTCCATGCATAAAGAACATCATCCTAAAGAAGGCACGAAGGCACTTAATCCAGCAATGTGTGCACTACTGCAGCATTCTAAATGCTGCATGTACGCATACACAAAGCTGAAGAAAAGGGTCAGTGGTCATAAAACCAGGGTTGGTGACCCACTATGTAGTGTAGTTTTGCGCTGCAGCCTTCAGGGAATGTGTACAGCAAAGCTGCATTTTCATAAAAAGTCCTGTTACAAGAGTGAGACCACCAAAGAAGAACTACACTAAATCAAAGAAAACAGCAAACAAAGAACAACACAGTGAAAATAAAAAATAAAATAAGAAGCGAAAGTATTCGGCAAACAAAATTGATCATGCCTATTCCCGAATATATCAGAGAAACCAACAACAAACATGGGTTAAAGCAAAAATAGACGACTGACACAAAAGTTTAAATTTCTATATACTTTATTTAATAAAAAGATAAATGTATAAAAATGGGCCAAAAAAGTGGCAACATCACTGGAGGCACCAAATATGGCTATAAGAAAAACATAATAAACAGAGGTGTATATGATACAATGAATTAGAAAAATGAAAAATACACATTTAAATACCATCAAAAGACTGCAAAAGTAGCTTAACGGAATACAATGTAGAAGATATATACAGTGGGGCAAAAAAGTATTTAGTCAGTCAGCAATAGTGCAAGTTCCACCACTTAAAAAGATGAGAGACGTCTGTAATTTACATCATAGGTAGACCTCAACTATGGGAGACAAACTGAGAAAAAAAAATCCAGAAAATCACATTGTCTGTTTTTTTTTCCTTTTATTTGCATATTATGGTGGAAAATAAGTATTTGGTCAGAAACAAAATTTCATCTCAATACTTTGTGATATATCCTTTGTTGGCAATCACAGAGGTCAAACGTTTTCTGTAAGTCTTCACAAGGTTGCCACACACTGTTGTTGGTATGTTGGCCCATTCCTCCATGCAGATCTCCTCTAGAGCAGTGATGTTTTTGGCTTTTCGCTTGGCAACACGGACTTTCAACTCCCTCCAAAGGTTTTCTATAGGGTTGAGATCTGGAGACTGGCTAGGCCACTCCAGGACCTTGAAATGCTTCTTACGAAGCCACTCCTTCGTTGCCCTGGCGGTGTGCTTTGGATCATTGTCATGTTGAAAGACCCAGCCATGTTTCATCATCAATGCCCTTGCTGATGGAAGGACGTTTGCACTCAAAATCTCACGATACATGGCCCCATTCAATCTTTCATGTACCCGGATCAGTCGTCCTGGCCCCTTTGCAGAGAAACAGCCCCAAAGCATGATGTTTCCACCACCATGCTTTACAGTAGGTATGGTGTTTGATGGATGCAACTCAGTATTCTTTTTCCTCCAAACACGACAAGTTGTGTTTCTACCAAACAGTTCCAGTTTGGTTTCATCAGACCATAGGACATTCTCCCAAAACTCCTCTGGATCATCCAAATGCTCTCTAGCAAACTTCAGATGGGCCCGGACATGTACAGGCTTAAGCAGTGGGACACGTCTGGCACTGCAGGATCTGAGTCCATGGTGGCGTAGTGTGTTACTTATGGTAGGCCTTGTTACATTGGTCCCAGCTCTCTGCAGTTCATTCACTAGGTCCCCCCGCGTGGTTCTGGGATTTTTGCTCACCGTTCTTGTGATCATTCTGACCCCACGGGGTGGGATTTTGCGTGGAGCACCAGATCGAGGGAGATTATCAGTGGTCTTGTATGTCTTCCATTTTCTAATTATTGCTCCCACAGTTGATTTCTTCACTCCAAGCTGGTTGGCTATTGCAGATTCAGTCTTCCCAGCCTGGTGCAGGGCTACAATTTTGTTTCTGGTGTCCTTTGACAGCTCTTTGGTCTTCACCATAGTGGAGTTTGGAGTCAGACTGTTTGAGGGTGTGCACAGGTGTCTTTTTATACTGATAACAAGTTTAAACAGGTGCCATTACTACAGGTAATGAGTGGAGGAAAGAGGAGACTCTTAAAGAAGAAGTTACAGGTCTGTGAGAGCCAGAAATCTTGATTGCTTGTTTCTGACCAAATACTTATTTTCCACCATAATATGCAAATAAAAGGAAAAAAAAACAGACAATGTGATTTTCTGGATTTTTTTTTCTCAGTTTGTCTCCCATAGTTGAGGTCTACCTATGATGTAAATTACAGACGCCTCTCATCTTTTTAAGTGGTGGAACTTGCACTATTGCTGACTGACTAAATACTTTTTTGCCCCACTGTATATTATTAAGGGAAAATCAAATCCAAATCTACAGGGCCCTGTGTAAAAAAGTGATTGCCCCATCTTCCTTAAAACATAAATTAACTGTGGTTTATCACATTTTTGGGACGCTGAGTTCAGTTATATTCCCTGAATTCCCTAGTTACATGAAGGCCTGATTATTGCCACACCTGTTCTCAATCAATAAATCACTTAAAACCCTCCGTCAGGTGCAATAGATCTGACAGGCACACAGTAATTAGTTTCACTTCTCTCTCCTTGCCCACTTATCAGAAAACCCCACCCCTCCTAGTTATCTCCTGACTCTACAGGCTCTGTGAAACCTGATATCACAGTGACTCAGCAGACCTTCTAGTGAGCAGATATCAACACTTTGACTTCTCAGGCACATTGCGCCTGATTTCAACACAAATTGAAAGGTTAGTATTTTCTTTTTTTATTCATCACGATTGTGTATTTAGCTTGTTTTATGAAGGATTAATGCTAAGTTAGTGTACATAAGTACTGTTTTCTTAGACAAAAGGAGGGTGGCTTCTAAGGCACATTGCACCCTAACACATACTCTTTCTCTCTTGCTTCAGATTTTCTGCTGCAATGGCCAGAAAACAGTATGATTCATCTAAACCCCTTC
This sequence comes from Dendrobates tinctorius, assembly GCF_039654945.1. Lineage (NCBI taxonomy): Eukaryota > Metazoa > Chordata > Amphibia > Anura > Dendrobatidae > Dendrobates > Dendrobates tinctorius. The sequence goes on along the minus strand of NW_027361795.1, from coordinate 17,025,958 downwards.
ATTTAGAAGAAATTAAGATTTTTTTGTTAGAAGATGATGAGGAAGAACCAGCAGTAACTGAGGATTTAGAGGAATCTAGTGACATTTCATCTGAAGATGAGGTAGCAGAATGTAACACTGATTCTGGAACAGAGCAGGATGGTGATGACACTGATACAGAGGAAACAGACACAGATCTAGCTTATTATTTGGGCAAAGATAAAAATACAAAGTGGAACAAAAAGGCACCCAAGAACAAACAGCGCAGAGAATCCCACAATATTATTACACACCTTCCTGGAGTTATTGGAAGTGCTAGAAAAGCTAAAACTGCAGTGGAATGTTGGAGTAATCTAATTACAGATAGCATGTTGGAAACTATTGTTCGGTTCACTAACCAGTATATTGACACAATCAAAGAGCAATTCTCCAGAGAGAGGGACATCAAAAACACTGATGTGATTGAACTCAAGGCATTTATTGGCTTGTTATACCTAGCTGGTGCTTTCAGAGCAAATAGGCAAAGTTTGGAGGAGCTGTGGGGGACAGACGGTGATGGCATCGAAAAATTCAGCCTTGTGATGAATCTGAAACGATTCAAAGTCCTGATCCGTTGCCTCCGTTTCGATGATCGAAGTACCCGGACAGAACGAAAAGGTTATGACCGGCTTGCACCAATTCGGGACATATTTCAACAATTTATTATGAATTGTCAAAAAAGCTATTGCCCGGGGCAAAACCTCACTATTGATGAGATGCTTCCAGGTTTCCGTGGAAGATGTGGTTTTCGGCAATATATACCATCAAAGCCAAACAAATATGGAATTAAAATTTTTGCCATGGTTGATGCAAGGATGATGTACACTATGAACATGGAAGTTTATTGTGGAAGACAGCCACCAGGTCCTTTCAATGTGAGAAACAAGCCTAGTGATGTGGTAAAGAGAATTGCTGAGCCAATGTTTGGATCTGGTCGAAATATCACTGCTGACAACTGGTTTACTGACTTTGATCTGATTGATTTTTTAAAAATGAAAAAGCTGTCATATGTGGGAACTGTTAGAAAAAACAAAAGGCAGTTGCCGCCAGATTTTCTATATACAAAAGGCAAACAACAGTATAGCACTATGTTTGGGTTCAGTAATGGAAAGATTTTAGTTTCTTACATCCCACGCGAGAGGAAAAATGTGATTTTGGTCTCTTCATTACATAATGATTACACCATTGATCCAGAGTCTGGGGAGCTAAGGAAACCAGAAATCATAACTTTTTATAATTTGACCAAAAGCGGCGTTGACACTGCTGACCAAATGTGTGGCAATTTCAATGTAAGTCGAAATACCAAACGCTGGCCGATGGTAATCTTCTTTACAATGCTGAATGTGGGTGGCATCAACTCACAAGTAATTTACCTCGGTAATGAACTTAAACAAATGCGCAGAAGAATGTACCTAAAACAATTGGCTAATGAACTGGTGAGTGGAGAGCTAAGCCTAAGAAGTACAAAGACGGTTGGAATGCCCCTTGCCCTGCAACACCGGTTGAAGAGATATCGTCCCAAGGACGTTCCAGAACAAACACCGACTCTACCACCTTCTAAAAGACGCAGTTGTACTACCTGCTCATTTGTATCTGGTTTCAGAAGGCTTTCTAAATATGACTGCAAAATATGTAAAGAATCAATCTGCCTTTCCCATGCAACTTTCGTCTGCCAGCCTTGCTTTTCTAAGTGTACCTGTGCTGCTTCTGCTGCAATTGAAACCACTGAAGATGAGTAGAAAATAATTAAGTAACATCTAAGTGCAATATCCTTTAAGCTTTTTTCCATAATTTTATATTTAAGCAATAGTTAAGTAAAGATAACTGGAGCCTATTTGGCGGTACTACCGAAAAGTGGTACTTTTAGTTTTAATAAGTTTATGGTTAATAAATGTTTTTTTTTGCATCTGATTTGGTGTAATCTCTTTTAATACATTCCTATGAAGGTCACTGACTACTTCTATAGTCCTGAAATTGAAATATGTAGCTACTATAGGTGGTTTTCTGACCTGTGCTTGTCAGGCACATTGCGCATGAACTGAGGAGAATCTATATTGCACCTGACGGAGGGTTAAATAGGATGTGCCTTACAAAGTGAAGTAGACCAAAAGATCCTCAAAACCTAGGCATTATGCTGCAATCTTAAGAAATTTTGGAACATACTTGAGTACTTGAGGTTTATCAGTCTAGAAAATGCTATAAAATCATTTCTCAATCTTTGGGACTCTAGCAAAAAACAGTGAGAGCCATTATCCAGAAATGGCAAAAGCATGGAACAGTGGTGACCCTTCCCAAGAATGGCCAGATGACCAAAATTACCCTAAGAGTGCAGTGACAACTCATCCAAGAGGTCACAAAAGACCCCACAACAACATCCAAAGAACTGCAAGAGTCACTTGTCTCAGTTTAGTTCAGCGTTCGTTCCTCTTCTGAATAATAAAAATATAAAGGCTTGTCTCAGTTTTGCCAGAAAACATCTTAATCCAAGACATTTGGACTGATGAGACAAAAAAATTGAAATTTTTGGAAGGTGTATGTCCTTTTTCATCTGGCACATAAGTGACACAGCATTTCAGAAAAGGAACATCATGCTAACAGTAAAATATGGTGGTGGTAGAGTGATGGTCTGGGGCTGTTTTGTTGCTTCAGGTCCTGGAAGACTTGCTGTGATAAATGGAACCATTAATTCTGCTGTTTACCAAAAAATCCTGAAGGAAAATATCTGGCAATCTGTCCTCAAGATGAAGCACACATGGGTTAGGCAACAGGACAATGATACAAAACACACCAGCAAGTCCACCTCTGAATGGCTTAAGAAAAACAAAATTAAGACTTTGGAGTGGCCTAGTCAATCTAATTGAGATGCTGTTGCATGACCTTAAAAAGGTAGTTCATGTTTGGAAACCCTCCAATGTGGCTAAATCACAACAACTCTGGAAAGATGAGTTGGCCAAAATTCCACCAGAGTGTTATAAAAGATTAGTTGCCAGTCATAACAGGCACTTAATTGCAGTTGTTGCTGCTAAGGGTGGCCCATCCAGTTATTGGGTTTAGGGGGCAATCACGTTTTCACTTAGAGCTCTATAGGTTTGGATTTCTTTTTCCCTTAATAATAAAGACCTTCATTTAAAAACTGCATTTTGTGTTTAATTGTGTTATGTTTGTCTAATATTTAAATGTGTTTGATGAACTGAAACATTAAAGTGTGACAAACATGCGAAAGAATAGGAGATCAGGAAGGGGGCAAACACTTTTTCACACAACTGTATATATAAATAAATACTGCATATATAATGATGATAATAAGCGCAATACAACATAATACAATAAATGAGACCTCACGCCTCTTGCAACTCAAATTTATGTTTTTTTATTCCAGCCACATTCAGATGGCACAAACATCAGCTTTATCCCCTTTCTGCCATATGATGTACTATTTCATCCATGTGCCCTGGGACTTAATTTCCAAGGATGGGATAGTACATCATAGCCAATCAGCGGCACTCACGGGGTGAGCGGTGCTAAACGCGGCTGGATGTCAGCTGATTATCACAGCTGACACCCAGTACTATGTGCCAGGAGCAGTCACGGACCGCCCCCGGCACATTAATCCCTGGCACACTGCGATCAAACATGATCGCAGTGTACCAGGGCATAGGGAAGTATCGCGCTGGGAGGGGGCTCCCTGCGTGCTTCCTTCTGCCACTCGGAACAACGTGATGTGCTCGCTTTGTTCCGAGGACCACCCTCCTGCTGGCCCCCGGATCCAATATGGCTGCGGGGGACTTCGGGATCCTTCAGGGAGGTGGCTTTCTCAGTGCCTGCTGAGAGCAGGTGCTGAGAAAGCCTCCTGCAGTGCCTGTCAGATTGCTGATCTGACACAGTGCACTGCAAAGTAATGTCCCCCCTGAGACAAAGTAGCAAAGTGAAAAAACACAAGTGTAAAAATATTTTTTTTTAAATTCCTAAATAAATAAATAAAAGAAAATATTTCCTAATAAATTCTTTTTTTTTTAAATAAAAAAACAAACAATAAAAGATAAAAGTACACATATTTAGTATCACTGGATCCGTAACGAACCGCCCTATAAATCTGTCCCACTAGATAACCCCTTTAGTGAACCACTTCAAATAAACAAAACAAAACAAGGCAAAAACAATGCTTTATCATCATACCGCCGATCAAAAAGTGCAATAACACGTGATCAAAAAGAAAAATATAAATAAACATGGTACCGCTAAAAACATCATCTTGTCTTGCAAAAAACGAGCCACCATACAACATCATCAGCGAAAAAATAAAAAAGTTATAGCTCGCAGAATAAAGCGATGGAAAAATAATTATTTTTTATATAAAATTGTTTTTCTTGTATAAAAGCGCCTAAACATGAAAAATGATATAAATGAGGCAACGATGTAATCGAACTGACCCGAAGAATGAAACCGCTTAATCAATTTTACCACATGCGGAACGGTGTAAACGCCCCCCCCCCAAAAAAAAATAAATAAATTGATGAAATGCTGGTTTATGTTCCTTCTGCTTCCAAAAAATCGGAATAAAAGCGATCAAAAAATGTCACGTGCCCGAAAATGGTACCATTAAAAGTCGTCCCGCAAAAAATAAGACCTTACATGACTCTGTGGGTCAAAATATGGAAAAAATTATTGCGCTCAAAATGTGGTGATGCAAAAGCTATTTTTTTAAATGAAAAGCATATTTTAGCATGTGACAGCTGCCAAATATAAAAACCCACCATAAATAGTAAATCAAACCTCCCTTTATCATCCCTTTAGTTAGAGAAAAATAATAAAATTTTAAAAATGTATTTATTTCCATTTTCCCATTAGGGCTAGGGTTAGGGCTAGGGTTAGGGCTGAGATTAGGGTTAGGGGTGTGTTGGGGTTAGGGTTGGAGTTAGAATTGGAGGGGTTTCCACTGTTGAGGCACATCAAGGGCTTTCCATACTCAACATGGCGTCTGATCTCAATTCCAGCCAATTCTGCATTGAAAAAGTGAAGCGGTGCTCCTTCCCTTCCAAGCTCTGCCATGTGCCTAAACAGTGGTTTACCCCCACATATGAACTATCAGCCTACTCAGGACAAATTGCATAACAACTTTTGTGGTCCAATTTCTTCTGTTACCCTTGGGAAAATAAAAAATTGGGGGCAAAAATATCATTTTTGTGGAAAAAAATATGATTTTTTTATTTTTATGGCTCTACGTTATAAACTTCTGTGAAGCACTTTAAGGGTTCAAAGTGCCCACCACACATCTAGATAAGTTCCTTGGGGGGTCTAGTTTCCAAATGGGGTCATTTTTGGGGGTTTTCCACAATTTAGGCACATCAGGGGCTCTCCAAATGCGATATGACACCCGCAGAAAATTCCATCAAAGTCTGCATTTCAAAACATCACTACTTCCCTTCCTAGCCCCGACGTGTGCCCATACAGTAGTTTTCTCCCACATATGGAGTAACAGCGTACTCAGGACAAATTGGACAACTTTTGGGATCCAATTTCTCCTGTTACCTTTGGGAAAATAAAACAAATTGGGAACTAAAAGATCTTCTGTGAAGCCCTTGGGGAGTTGAAAGTTCTCACCACACATCTAGATAAGTACCTTGGGGGGTTTAGTTTCCAAAATGGTGTCATTTGTGGGGGTTTCCACTGTTTAGGCACATCAGGGGCTCTCCAAATGCGATATGGCGTCAAGCCAATTCTGCATTGAAAAAGTCAAATGGTACTCATTCCCTTCCGAGCTCTGCCATGCGCAAACAATGGTTTACCCAAACATATGGAGTATCAGCGTACTCAGGACAAATTGCACAATAATTTTTGGGGCCCTTGGTAAAATTAAAAAAAAATGGACTTGAAGTAATTTTTTTGTGAAAAAAGTTAAAAGTTTATTTTTTTTAAAACATTCAAAAAATTCCTGTAAAGCACATGAAGGGTTAATAAGCTTCTTGAATGTGGTTATGAGTACCGTCAGCAGTGCAGTTTTTAGAATGGTGTCAATTTTGGATATTTTCTCTCATATAGACCCCTCAAAGTGACTTCAAATGTGATGTGGTCCCTAAAAAAAATGGTGTTGTAAAAATGAGAAATAGCTGGTCAACTTTTAACCCTTAAATGTATGTAGCCAACGGCGCTAAGCGCGAACCAATATAGTACAAAGCTGCAAGTGAAAGGACATAGACCACTCAATTTATCCAAAAGAATATAAAATAAAAATATGTATGATTTAATTGCGCTAAATAAATGTACCCAGGTTCAATAAAAGAATACAACAATGTCAACAAGTCCAGTAGTAAACAAAAAAAAAGGGGGATTGAATTACCTTGAATAGTGCTTGGATAATATAAAAAAAAAGGTAGTCCTGGAGAGGGATCCTTAGGAGCGAGATGAATGAAGGGTCCTTTCCAAAGATGTTCTAACGGTGGCTGTTTTTCCAGATGAAAAAAGTTCAATCTCCATGCATACCGCTGTCCCGGCTGGTGACTAGCTTGCAACTAGAGATGAATGGCGGCAGACTGTATGAGTTACAGACGCCACGTTCAGGAGCAGGCCTGCAAGGTCCAAAAACGCTGGAGGACCTTACGTGACGTCACAGTCACATGATGTCTCACGTGTCAGGCAAAGAAGTGCTAAGGAGCACTGTGAGGGCCAGAAATGGCTTCCTTCCTACGCATTTCGGAATTCTCGGATTCCTTCTTCAGGGATGGCCCCAGGGAGTGGAAATGGCCCTTATATAGCCTGCAGGAACATATCGCTCTGTCATACATTAAAAGCAAACAGTTCAATTTCGCTATTTAGACCATTTGGAATCAGGGTATCAAATTCAAATATCCATTTACTCTCTACCCTGGACATTTGGTGAATAAAATTTCCCTTCCTCCAACTTCTTTTAACCACTTGAATACTGGAAACTTTAGTGTTCTTTATAGAACCCCCATGGTGTAAAAGATAATGGTTAGAGAGGGGATGGCCAGTAAATTTCTTGCAGATATTACGTAAGTGTTCACCCATCCGGACATTCAACGGACGTATTGTTCGACCTATATACAATTTGCCACAGGGACATGTATTACCATATATTACTTCCTTCGTATCACACATGATGAAATCATGGATTGGAATTTCCGTGGATTTATTCATAATTGAAAATTGTTTTTTACTACCCAGTTTCCTACAGGGTGCACATTTTTTACAGGGAAAAAACCTTTTAACTGCTGTTGTGAGTAAGGTTTATACCCTGCCATAGGTCTAGAGATAGAGGGGGCTACTAAATTACCCAAGTTGTTTGCCCTTCTAAAAACGAACCTCTGGTGCACTGGCAAAACCGCACCAATGACCTTATCATTCCTCAGAATTCTCCAGCATTTTTTCACAATTTTTTTTAAGGATTTGACTATTAGAATTATACTGAGTCACAATGGGAATCTCCTCAATAAAGGAGCTGTCCTTATTCTTTATTTTGTGTCTGAGAAATTGTTCCTGTGGTGTATTCCCAATACATTCCCTAGTTTCTCGCAGGGATCGGGTATCATACCCTTTTTGGCAGAATTTTTTAATAAGGGTGTCGGCCTCAGTAATGTAATCTTGTGTCCTAGAACAGTTTCTATGAGCCCATATAAATTGGCTCTTTGGAATATTAAGGAGCCAGCTAGGAAGATGGCAACTATCTAGGGAAATGTAATTGTTCGAATCGGTGGGTTTATGGAATAATTGTGTCTGAATGGTGTCATCCTCAATAAAAATTCTCAAATCCAAGAAATTGATTTCTATGGGGCTGGTAGTCACAGTAAATTTTAAAAAATAACAATTCTTATTTAATTCATTAATAAAATCAATTAAAAGAGTAGGCCCACCAGACCAGATGAAAACAACATCGTCTATTAAGCGATGCCATAGTACAAGGTTCGCACGCAGGTTGCCATCAGGGAAAATGGTTTCATGTTCCCGCATGCCAACATACAAGTTTGCGTAGCTGGGCACGAACCTGGTACCCATTGCAGTCCCCCACTGCTGGGAGTAGTAGTTCGCTCCATATCGGAAATAGTTGTGAGTGAGTATAAAATCAATACATTCGATGATAAAAGTGATTTGGTCACTAGGCAAAATATTAGCCTTCGTCATAAAAAATTCTGCAGATTTACACCCCTTTTCATGCTCAATTACAGTATAGAGAGAAGTTATATCAAGAGTCCCTAAAATGAAATGTTCTTTCCATTCTATGGTTTCTAAAACCTGTAGAACATGAGTACTGTCTTTCAAATAAGCTGGGAGTGTAGGGACTAACTTCTGTAAATGGCAGTCCACAAACTTGGAAAGGTTGGCTGTTAGGCCACCAATGCCTGATATTATTGGTCTGCCAGTTGGATTAATTAAACTCTTATGAACCTTTGGAAGGTAATAAAAATATGGTGTTCTGGGATAAGTAGTATTAATAAAATCAAATTCCTCTTTTTTTTAAAAACCCCTATCAAAACCTCGCTTAATTAAACCTTGCATATCTGCAAGATAACCATCTGATGGATCACTGTTATGATTGAGTCACCGTAGGAGGCAAAAACAGAAATGCTAGCTAAGTCCAGAAAACCAGAGAAGTTGGCAGCTATCAGATTGCAGACCCCTGAACCTATCAACACAACTAGCAGTAGCCATGGGGGGTTCCTACGATGCCCTAGACCCCTCGATCACAGCCGGAGAATTAAATAGGCCTAAAGAAAGAAAGGGGAAATCTAAACTGCCCCAGAGCAGACCCCAAAGCAATAGGCAGCCCCCAACATATAATGACGGTGAAGCAAGATGAAAATACTAACACAGACAGAAAGATAGACTGAGCAAAGAGGGGCCCAAGCTAACTAAATAGAAAAGGACAGGAAGGCTGCTGTCTGCAATCCGTAAAAAACCCTATGAAAATCAGAGCCAACAGACTGACAGTGAAAAAGGCCCTGAAGACGGTAGGCTTCAAAAAAACTATGTCAGTACTCAGGAATATACTGAAGACAGAACTACAGGCAAAAGGAGATTCAGCTCACCCCAGCAGGGAATGGCAGAATACTGAAAAGCAAGGAAAACAAAAAACAAAACAAAAAGCTAACAGGCAAAACAGAAACTTAGCTTTAGAGGAGCAGGAATCAGACTGGTGTCCACAGAGAAATCACCCGCAGGGCAGAAGGGCGTCGGCAGCCTTATATCCAGTCCGTGACTCCACTCAGCCAGTCATCCTCATTAGACTCAGATGCCTGATAATCAGGCTCATTACCTTCCTCCACCAGAATAGGGAGTTCACCAGACCCCAGTGACGAAGGGTGAAAATGAACTCACAACAGTACCTCCCCCTTGAGGAGGGGTCACCGAACCCTCAACCACGCCACCAGGGCAATCAGGGTGAGCCCGATGAAATGCACGCACCAATCTTTTGGCATGAATATCAGAGGCAGAGACCCAGGAATTATCCTCCTGACCATAACCCTTCCACTTAACCAAATACTGGAGTCTCCGTCTAACCAGACGGGAATCCAGTATTTTCTCTACCTCATATTCCATGTTACCTTCAACCAATACAGGGTCTGGAGGTGCCACCCCAGGAACAACTGGTTCAACAAACCTCTTCAACAAGGACTTATGGAACACATTATGGATTTTAAATGTGACAGGAAGAGCCAAACGAAAAGAGACCGGATTAATAATCTCCAAAATCTTGTAAGGTCCAATAAATCTAGGCTTAAACTTAGGAGAAGCCACCTTCATAGCAATATTTTTTGATGATAACCACACCATATCACCAATCTTAATCTGGGGACCAATGGTCCTATGTCGATTGGAAAATCGCTGAGCCTTTTCCTGGGAGAGAGATAACTTATCCACCACTTGGTCCCAGATCTGGTGCATTCTCTCCACCACAGTGTCAACACCTGGGCAGGCAGAAGGCTCCACCTGCCCTGAAGAAAATTGAGGATGAAACCCAAAGTTACAAAAAAAAGGTGACATCAAAGTGGCAGAACTAGCTCTATTATTTAAAGCAAATTCGGCCAAGGGCAAAAACGAAACCCAATCATCCTGATCAGCGGAAATAAAACATCTCAAATACGACTCCAAGGTCTGGTTTGTTCTCTCTGTCTGCCCATTGGTCTGAGGGTGAAAAGCAGAGGAGAAGGACAACTGAATTCCCAGCTTGGAACAGAAAGTCCTCCAAAATCTAGACACAAACTGAACTCCTCTGTCAGACACAATGTTCTCAGGAATCCCGTGTAAGCGAACCACCTGTTGCAAAAACAGGGGCACCAACTCAGAGGAAGATGGCAACTTAGGGAGTGGTACAAGATGAACCATCTTAGAGAACCTATCACAAATCACCCAAATAACAGTCATTCTTTGAGAGACAGGCATATCAGAGATAAAATCCATTGAAATATGGGTCCATGGCCTCCTGGGGACTGGCAAAGGCATCAACAACCCACTAGAGCGAGAACAAGATTTAGACCGGGAGCAAGTCCCACAGGACTGCACAAAATTCCTGACATCATGAGACAAGGTGGGCCACCAAAAAGAGCGACTCACCAGATCTCTAGTACCAAAAATACCCGGATGACCAGCCAATGCAGAGCAATGAACTTCAGACATCACTCTCTTCTTCCACTGGTCAGGAACATACAACTTTCCACTGGGACAACGCTCAGGTTTGTCCTCCTGGAACTCTTGCTGAGCAAGTCTCAAATCGGGCGAGATGGCAGAAAGAACTACCACTTCGCCTAAGATGGTAGCAGGCTTGGTCACCACAGGAGAATCAGCAAAGAAACTCCTAGAGAGAGCGTCTGCCTTGACATTCTTAGTTCCAGGAAGAAAAGTGACCACAAAATCAAAACGTGTAAAAAACAAGGCCCACCTGGCCTGTCTAGGGTTCAAGCGTTTAGCCGACTCTAGGTAAATCAAATTCTTGTGGTCAGTGAGGACCACAACTTGATGTTTAGCTCCCTCCAACCAATGTCTCCACTCCTCAAATGCCCATTTCATGGTCAACAGTTCCCGATTCCCCACATCATAGTTACATTCAGATGGAGAGAACTTTCGGGAAAAGAAAGCACAGGGATTCATTTTAGATGTTACAGGATCCATTTGGGACAAAACAGCTCCTGCACCAATCTCAGAAGCATCCACCTCTACCTGGAACGGGAGTGAGACATCAGGTTGCCGCAAAACCGGGGCGCAGGTAAATCTTCGCTTCAGCTCCTGAAAGGAAGCAACAGCCTCAGGAGACCAATTCAACACATCATCACCCTTCTTAGTCAGATCAGTCAATGGCTTGGCAATACTAGAAAATTTTGCTATAAATTTTCGATAAAAATTAGCAAAACCCAAAAACTTCTGGAGGGCCTTCAAAGAAGTGGGCTGAACCCAATCATAAATGGCCTGTACCTTGGCCGGGTCCATTTCAATAGTTGACGGAGACAAAATAAATCCCAAAAATTAAATCCTCTGTACTCCAAAAAGGCATTTCGATCCTTTGACATACAGGGAATTCTCCCTCAAGATCCGGAACACAGTCCGAATATGTTCCACATGAGAATCCCAATCCTTGGAGAAGATCAAAATATCATCCAGATAGATAATCAAAAATTTATCGACAAAGTCTTGGAAAATATCGTTCATGAAGCACTGGAAGACAGAAGGGGCATTAGTCAGCCCAAAAGGCATCACCAGGTACTCAAAATGTCCCTCCGGAGTATTAAACGCCGTCTTCCATTCATCCCCCTGCTTAATGCGGATAAGATTATATGCCCCCCTGAGGTCAAGCTTGGTAAACCAGCAAGCAGCTCTAACTCTAGAGAATAGATCCGAAATCAGGGGTAACGGATACTGATATTTAATAGTAATTTTATTGAGGGCATGATAATCAATACAAGGCCTTAAAGAACCATCCTTTTTGGCCACAAAAAAAAATGGCACCTAAGGGTGAAGAGGATGGTCTAATATGACCCTTCTCCAACGCCTCCTTAATATAGGACCGCATAGCCTCGTGCTCGGGTACAGATAAATTGAAGAGCCGACCCTTGGGAAATTTACACCCCGAGCTTAGTTCAATTGCACAGTCATAACTCCTATGAGGAGGCAAGGACGCAGACTCATTCTCACTAAATACATCATAAACGTCCGCCAAATAGTCAGGAACATCATGCGACTGAGGAGAGGTGGAAAAAACTGGAGCCTCATTAAAGGCACACCGACAACCCCAACTCACCACAGACACAGATTTCCAATCCAAAACTGGATTATGAATTTGCAACCAGGGAAACCCCAGAACAACGGCATCATGCAGACCATGCAATACCAAAAAATCTGCAAGTTTCTTGATGGTCTGGGGCGACCCGCATGACCACCTGGGTCCAAAACTGAGGTTTATTTTTAGCCAAAGGAGTAGCATCAATCCCCCTCAAAGGGATAGGCGTTTGCAGAGGTGTCATCGGAAATCCACAACGTTTAGCAAAATCCAAGTCCATTAGGTTTAGCGCTGCTCCCAAATCCACAAAAGCCTTGGCGGAAAATGTGGACAGGGAGCAGATCAGAGTAATTGCCAGAAGAAACTTAGGTTGAACACCACCAACAGAAAACGTGTGTGCAAAGCGTTTCTCTCGTTTAGGACAAACAGAAATAATATGCGAGGCATCTCCACAGAAAAAACACAGCTTATTACGCCTTCTGAACTCCTGACGTTGCGCCTTAGACAAAACTCTATCACATTGCATAGGTTCAGACGTCTGTTCAACCGGTGGCAACACCTCTCGTGCAATCCTGCGTTCACGTAAACGCCGATCAACCTGAATGGCTAATGACATAGAATCGTCCAGACCAGAGGGAACAGGAAATCCCACCATAGTATCTTTTACGACTTCTGACAAACCCTTCCGAAAGAGAGTAGCCAAGGCATTATCATTCCAGATAGTAAGGACCGCCCACTTTCGGAACTTTTGACAGTACAACTCTGCAGAATCTCGACCCTAGTTTAATGCCAACAGGGTCTTTTCAGCCTGATCAATAGCATTAGGTTCGTCATACAACAACCCCAAAGCTTGAAAGAATGCGTTCACATTAGTCAGAATAGGATCATCTGGTTTCAAAGAAAACGCCCAATCCTGGGGATCGCCACGCAGCAAAGAGATGACAATTTTAACCTGCTGCGCTGAGCTCCCTGACGAGTTAGGCTTCAAGGCAAAAAATAATTTACAATTATTTTTGAAACTCAAAAATTTAGATCGATCCCCAAAAAATACATCAGGTGTAGGGATCTTTGGTTCAACAGCATGCGAACGAGCAAGGTAGGCGGAAATTCCCTGCACTTCCGCAGCGAGCTGCTCCACACGATCAGACAATTGCTTTATCTCCATTGAGAGAGAAAAAAAAATTCCCCCTACGGCCTCAGAGATATAGAGGAAAGAATATACACACACCTTTTTTTTTTTTTTAAACACAATTCTTTCCTGCTATTGAGTACCCTAGGATCTGCGGTTTCACGGGTGATTCTGTTATGATTGAGTCACCGTAGGAGGCAAAAACAGAAATGCTAGCTAAGTCCAGAAAACCAGAGAAGTTGGCAGCTATCAGATTGCAGACCCCTGAACCTATCAACACAACTAGCAGTAGCCGTGGGGGGTTCCTACGATGCCCTAGACCCCTCGATCACAGCTGGAGAATTAAATAGGCTTAAAGAAAGAAAGGGGAAATCTAAACTGCCCCAGAGCAGACCCCAAAGCAATAGGCAGCCCCCAACATATAATGACGGTGAAGGAAGATGAAAATACTAACACAGACAGAAAGATAGACTGAGCAAAGAGGGGCCCAAGCTAATTAAATAGAAAAGGACAGGAAGGCTGCTGTCTGCAATCCGTAAAAAACCCTATGAAAATCAGAGCCAACAGACTGACAGTGAAAAAGGCCCTGAAGACGCTAGGCTTCAAAAAAGCTATGTCAGTACTCAGGAATATACTGAAGACAGAGCTACAGGCAAAAGGAGATTCAGCTCACCCCAGCAGGGAATGGCAGAATACTGAAAAGCAAGGAAAGCAAAAAGCTAACAGGCAAAACAGAAACTTAGCTTTAGAGGAGCAGGAATCAGACTGGTGTCCACAGAGAAATCACCCACAGGGCAGAAGGGCGTCGGCAGCCTTATATCCAGTCCGTGACTCCACTCAGCCAGTCATCCTCATTAGACTCAGGTGCCTGATAATCAGGCTCATTACCTTCCTCCACCAGAATAGGGAGTTTACCAGACCCCAGTGACGAAGGGGAAAATGAATTCACAACAGATCACTGTCCAATAATTTATAAGTACGCGATTCTGACAGTATCCTTAAGAACTCTTTATCTTAGTCAGAAGTATTCAAAATTACTATACTGCCGCTCTTATTGGCTGGTCTTATTGTGATTTCATGATTTTCTTGAAGACGTCTAATAGCTATATGCTCTTTACCAGATAAATTGTACTTAAATTTCTTTCACCTCTTAGAATCATAGAATCGTAGAGTTGGAAGGGACCTCCTGGGCCATCTGGTCCAACCCCCTGCTCAAAGCAGGATTCGCTAAATCATCCCAGTCAGATGTCTGTCCAGCCTCTGTTTGAAGACTTCCATTGAAGGAGAACTCACCACTTCTCGTGGCAGCCTGTTCCACTCATTGATCACTCTAAAGCTGGAGTCACACATAGCGACTTACCAGCGATCCCGACAACGATATCAACGTGTCAGGATCGCTGGTAAGTCGCTATGTGATCGCTGGTGAGCTGTCAAACAGACAGCTTCACCAGCGATTAGCACAGGGATGCTGAGCGCGCGGCATTGCTGTGTTCGTTAGCGCTGATGCCATGGATCCATGTAAAAAATAGAATTAAAATAAAAAATATTGTTATTCTCACCTTCCGACGTCCCGTGCAGCATTCCCGCCTCTCTCCACGCTCCGGTCCCAGTAATCCTTTGCGAGAATGACCGCGATGACGTCCGTTCTCGCAGGATCGTGAAGTCTCGAGGTCATTCTTGCAAAGGATTACTGGGACCGGAGCGTGGAGAGAGGTGGGAATGCTGCGCGGGACGTCGGAAGGTGAGAATAAAACAATATTTTTTATTTTTTTTATTATTTTACAGCTGATCGCTGGTGTCCCGCCTGTCACATGCAGCGATGCGTGCTGGCCAGCGGTAGATCAGCGACAAAAAAAATGTCCAGTGGTTTCTTGCAGCGATCAGCGATACCGGCAGGGGGGCCGGTCTCTGATCGCTGTCACACACAGCGATCTCGCTGGTGAGATCGCTGTTGTGTCACTAAAGTTGTGACTCAGCAGCGATCTCGCTAGCGAGATTGCTATGTGTGACGGGGCCTTAACTGTCAAAAAGTTTTTTCTAATATCTAATCTGTGTCTCCTCCCATTCAGTTTCATCCCATTGCTTCTAGTCTTTCCTTGTGCAAATGAGACTAAAGATGATCCTCTTTTCGGATATGTTTCTAATGTCATGTATCACATTGTTTTGGAATGCCTCAAAGGCTTCTGAGTAGTGTTGAGCATTCCGATACCGCAAGTATCGGGTATCGGCCGATACTTGCTGTATCGGAATTCCGATACCGACTTCCGATATTTTTTCAATATCGGAATTCGGCATCGGAATCGGAAGTTCAGTTGATCGACGGCCTGACGTCATCATGATGCGCGGTGTGTGCGCATCATGATGCGCCGTCATTTCGGGCCTTCCGGGGGTCTCTGCCGGCCTGCCGGGGGGCTGTGCCGGCCTGCCGGGGGGCTGTGTGGACTGCCCGGGGTCTCTGCCGGCCTGCCGGGGGGCTGTGCCGGCCTGCCGGGGGGCTGTGCACCCTGTGGGGGTCTGTACCGGCCTGCCGGGGGGCTGTGCCGGCCTGCCGGGGGGCTGTGCTGATGTCCGGGGGTCTGTGCAAGCATCGTCCGATGGGACTACAAGTCCCATCGGGCGATGCCTGCTACCATGACAGTGATTGACACATTAGCCAATGATGGGACAGTAGTAGTCCCATCATCCGGCTAATGTGTTAAATGTAAAAAAAAAAAAAAAAAAAAAAAATACTACATACATACTACATGCTACATACATACTACATATATACTACATACATACTACATGCATGCTACATACATACTACATACATACTACATACATACTACATGCATGCTACATATATACTACATGCTACATACATACCACATACATACTACATGCATGCTACATATATACTACATGCATGCTACATACATACTACATATATACTACATGCATGCTACATACATACTACATGCTACATGCATGCTACATACATACTACATACATGCTACATATATACTACATACATACTACATATATACTACATGCATGCTACATATATACTACATACATACTACATATATACTACATGCATGCTACATATATACTACATGCTACATACATACCACATACATACTACATACATACCACATACATACTACATACATGCTACATATATACTACATGCATGCTACATACATACTACATATATACTACATGCATGCTACATACATACTACATGCTACATGCATGCTACATACATACTACATACATACTACATGCTACATACATACCACATATATACTACATACATACAATACATTCATACAATACATACATAGACATACAGTACATATAACATAGAGTAACATACTTACCAATACTTGTCACATTGTTCCCCGAAGCCATTGTCTTTCCGGAATAAATATTAACATAACAAACCACAAAAATACTCACCCACGATCCGAAGCAGTCCACGAGTGTGTCCCACGACGATCTTGGGTAGAGAACTGCAGCATCAGATGATGCTGCCGTTCTCTACGGGCTGCAGGAATCCAATGACGGAAGGTAGGTATCCTTCCGCACTGTATTCCTCCGCCACTTAAAAAAAAAAAAAGTCCCTAGTCTCACTTTATGCCATTGCTGTGTGGGAAATTCCCACACAGCAATGGCATAAAGTGAGACTAGGGACTTTTTTTTTTTTTAAGTGGCGGAGGAATACAGTGCGGAAGGATACCTACCTTCCGTCATTGGATTCCTGCAGCCCGTAGAGAACGGCAGCATCAGCTGATGCTGCAGTTCTCTACCCAAGATCGTCGTGGGACACACTCGTGGACTGCTTCGGATCGTGGGTGAGTATTTTTGTGGTTTGTTATGTTAATATTTATTCCGTAGACGACAATGGCTTCGGGGAACAATGTGACAAGTATTGGTAAGTATGTTACTCTATGTTATATGTACTGTATGTCTATGTATGTATTGTATGAATGTATTGTATGTATGTAGTATATATGTGGTATGTATGTAGCATGTAGTATGTATGTAGTATGTATGTAGCATGCATGTAGCATGTAGTATGTATGTAGCATGCATGTAGTATATATGTAGTATGTATGTAGCATGCATGTAGTATATATGTAGCATGTATGTAGTATGTATGTGGTATGTATGTAGCATGTAGTATATATGTAGCATGCATGTAGTATATATGTAGTATGTATGTAGCATGTATGTAGTATATATGTAGTATGTATGTAGTATATATGTAGCATGCATGTAGTATATATGTAGTATGTATGTAGTATATATGTAGCATGCATGTAGCATGTAGTATGTATGTAGCATGCATGTAGTATATATGTAGCATGCATGTAGTATATATGTAGTATGTATGTTGCATGTAGTATGAATGTAGCATGTATGTAGTATGTAGTATGAATGTAGCATGTATGTAGTATGTAGTATGAATGTAGCATGTAATTTTTTTTTTTTTTTTTTTTTTTTTACATTTAACACATTAACCGGATGATGGGACTACTACTGTCCCATCATTGGCTAATGTGTCAATCACTGTCATGGTAGCAGGCATCGCCAGATGGGACTTGTAGTCCCATCGGACGATGCCTGCACAGACCCCCGGAGCCTGCACAGCCCCCCGGCAGGCCGGCACAGCCCCCCGGAGCCTGCACAGACCACCGGCAGGCCGGCACAGACCACCGGAGCCTGCACAGACCCCCTGGCAGGCCGGCACAGCCCCCCGGCAGGCCGGCACAGCCCCCCGGCAGGCCGGCACAGCCCCCCGGAGCCTGCACAGACCACCGGCAGGCCGGCACAGACCACCGGAGCCTGCACAGACCCCCTGGCAGGCCGGCACAGCCCCCCGAAAGGCCCGTACAGACCCCAGAGAGGCTGTACAAGGGCAGGAAAGGGTTTTTCTTATTCCGATACCGGAAGTCCCATAGACTTGAATGGGACTTCCGGTATCGGAATCGGCGATACCGATACTTTTTTTAAAGATCGGCCGATACCATCCGATACGATACTTTGAAGTATCGGATGGTATCGCTCAACTCTACTTCTGAGTATTACTGGATTGGATAGAAGTTCGATTTATTTTTTAAGAAAGTATGTTGATAAGGGTCTATAGCTACAGCCAAGCTCTCAACATCACTAGAGATCATTTTCTTTTTCATATAAAATTTTTTGATAGCCAATCTCCTCATAAAGGATTTAATACCTATAAAGGCCTGAAATTTATTAAATCCAATACTGGGTGCAAATTTTAGGCCTTTGCTCAATAAGCCCTTCTCATTTTCATCCAAATTATAATCACTAAGATTAAACATTTTTTGTTCTCAATGGCTTATTTGGTCTTTCAATAATTGTTGCCTATTCTTTTTTTTGGTAAGTTTCCCGCCCCTACATCCCCTCTGCCATATTTTCTTTGGCCTACCTGAAAAAACGGCAGGTGACTTTGCTTAGTTTTAGATTTTGTTTTTTTCGTAAGAGTAGTAGTTCTGCTTGTCCCTAGGGGTTGTTGGGCGGGATTATTATTAGAAGTGGAAGGATAGTTGTCTGTATTAGCAAGTGAAGTAAATCTATTCTGAATGGGGATAGCCGGTACTGGTGTTGATGCGGCTATTACTGTCTCACGGGGTTGAACATTTTCCATATTAGAGTCTATGCCCTGTGTGTGGTCTATCCCCTGTATAGTATTGACATTCAGGTCATCCATACCAGAGGTCAGGTGAATCGAAAAACTTTCACTAGAAGTTAAAAAGGAGGAATTTTCCTCTCCCTGCACTTCGTCGAGGGTCACCAATGGGTTATATGGTCTAGAAAAATGATGGCTCTCTTCAATGTGAGAGTTGGTGCCCCAGGTAGTAGGGTGATGCAAGCGTGTGGAGTAGTGATGACTACTAGAGTCATTTGGTATAAAGTCCCTCCCAAATTTCTTTTTTTTCCTCGTTATGATTTCTTTTTCTTTTGTATGTATCCTTTTCCATATACTTATGGAAAGATGTAATATTTCAGGATGTGATTCATATGGTTTTATGACTTCACATAACTTGGAAATTTCGTCCCTAATTTTAATTAAACCATCCTTCCTTTTCTTAATAATAAAGGATACTGCTTTTCTAGAAAAATCATTGAACATGGCATTCCACTCAGCTAGGGTGTCCTCATCACCAATATCACCTGAGAGTGATTTATACACAATAAGTCCTTAAGGAATGGTATCAGGTGATAGTGACGTAGTGCAGGGAGAGGAAAATTCCTCCTTTTTAACTTCTAGTGAAAGATTTTCGATTCACCTGACCTCTGGTATGGATGACCTGAATGTCAATAATATACAGGGGATAGACCACACACAGGGCATAGACTCTAATATGGAAAATGTTCAACCCCGTGAGACAGTAATAGCCACATCAACACCAGTACCGGCTATGCCCATTCAGAATAGATTTACTTCACTTGCTAATAAAGACAACAATCCTTCCACTTCTAATAATAATCCCACCCAACAACCCCTAGGGACAAACAGAACTACTACTCTTACGAAAAAAACAAAATCTAAAACTAAACAAAGTCACTTGCCGTTTTTTCAGGTAGGCCAAAGAAAATACAGCAGAGGGGATGTAGGGGTGGGAAACTTACCAAAAAAAAGAATAGGCAGCAATTATCAAAAGACCAAATAAGCCATTGAGAACAAAAATTTTTTAGTCTTAGTGATTAAAATTTGGATGAAAATGAGAAGGGCCTATTGAGCAAAGGCTTAAAATTTGCACCCAGTATTGGATTTAATAAATTTCAGGCCTTTATTGGTATTAAATCCTTTATGAGGAGATAGGCTATCAAAAAATTTTGTATGAAAAAGAAAATGACCTCTAGTGATGTTGAGAGCTTGCCTGTAACTATAGACCCTTATCAACATACTTTCTTAAAAAATAAATCGAACTTCAATCCGATCCAGGAATACTCAGAAGCCTTTGAGGCATTCCAAAACAATTAAGTACAATTTATCTGGTAAAGAACGTATAGCTATTAGACGTCTACAAGAAAATCATGAAATCGCAATAAGACCAGCCGATAAGGGCGGGAGTATAGTAATTTTGAATACTTCTGACTAAGATAAAGAGTCCTTAAGGATACTGTCAGACTCGCGTACTTATAAATTATTGGACAGTGATCCATCAGATGGTTATCTTGCAGATATGCAAGCTTTAATTAAGCAAAGTTTTGATCGTTTTTTTTAAAAAAGAGGAATTTGATTTTATTAATACTACTTATCCCAGAACACCATATTTTTATTACCTTCCAAAGGTTCATAAGAGTTTAATTAATCCACCTGGCTGACCAATAATATCAGCCATTGGTGGCCTAACAGCCAACCTTTCCAAGTTTGTGGACTGCCATTTACAGAAGTTAGTCCCTACACTCCCAGCTTATTTGAAAGACAGTACTCATGTTCTACAGGTTTTAGAAACCATAGAATGGAAAGAACATTTCATTTTAGGGACTCTTGATATAACTTCTCTCTATACTGTAATTGAGCATGAAAAGGGGTGTAAATCTGCAGAATTTTTTATGACTAAGGCTAATGTTTTGCCTAGTGACCAAATCACTTTTATCATCGAATGTATTGATTTCATACTCACTCACAACTATTTCCGTTATGGAGTGAACTACTACTCCCAGCAGTGGGGGCCTGCAATGGGTACCAGGTTCGCGCCCAGCTACGCAAACTTGCATGTTGGCATGTGGGAACATGACACCATTTTCCCTGACGGCAACCTGCACGCAAACCTGGTACTATGGTACCGCTTCATAGACGATGTTGTTTTCATCTGGTCTGGTGGGCCTACTCTTTTAATTGACTTTACTAATGAATTAATTAAAAATTGTTACTTTTTAAAATGTACTGCGACTACCAGCCCCATAGAAATCAATTTCTTGGATTTGAGAATTTTTATTGCGGATGACACCATTCAGACACAATTATTCCATAAACCCACCGATTCGAACAATTACATTTCCCTAGATAGTTGCCATCTTCCTAGCTGGCTCCTTAATATTCCAAAGCATCAATTTATACGGGCTCATAGAAACTGTTCTAGGACACAAGATTACATTACTGAGGCCGACACCCTAATTAAAAAATTCTGCCAAAAAGGGTATGATAGCCGATCCCTGCGAGAAACTAGGGAATGTATTGGGAATACACCACAGGAACAATTTCTCAGACACAAAATAAAGAATAAGAAAAGCTCCTTTATGGAGAAGATTCCCATTGTAACTCAGTATAATTCTAATAGGCAAATTATTAAAAAAATTGTGAAAAAATGCTGGAGAATTCTGAGGAATGATAAGGTCATTGGTGCGGTTTTGCCAGTGCACCCGAGGTTTTTTTTTAGAAGGGCAAACAACTTGGGTAATTTAGTAGCCCCCTCTATCTCAAGACCTATGGCAGGGTATAAACCTTACTCACGACAGCAGTTAAAAGGTTTTTTTCCCTGTAAAAAATATGCACCCTGTAGGAAACTGGGTAGTAAAAAACAATTTTCAATTATGAATAAATCCACAGAAATTCCAATCCATGATTTCATCATGTGTGATACGAAGGGAGTAATATATGGTATTACATGTCCCTGTAGCAAATTGTATATAGGTCGAACAATACGTCCGTTGAATGTCCGGATGGGTGAACACTTACGTAATATCTACAAGAAATTTACTGGCCATCCACTCTCAAACCATTACCTTTTACACCATGGGGGTTCTATAAAGAACATTAAAGTTACCGGTATTCAAGTGGCTAAAAGAAGTTGGAGGAAGGGAAATTTTATTCACCAAATGTCCAGGGTAGAGAGTAAATGGATATTTGAATTTGATACCCTGATTCCAAATGGTCTAAATAGCGAAATTGAACTGTTTGCTTTTAATGTGTGACAGAGCGATATGTTCCTGCAGGCTATATAAGGGCCATTTCCACTCCCTGGGGCCATCCCTGAAGAAGGAATCTGAGAATTCCGAAACGCGTAGGAAGGAAGCCATTTCTGGCCCTCACAGCGCTTCTTAACGCTTCTTTGCCTGTCACGTGACACATCACGTGACTGTGACGTCACGCAAGGTCCTGCAGCGTTTTTGGACCTTGCAGCGCTTTTGGACCTTGTTTTTGGACCTTTTTGGACCTGAACGTGGGGTCTGTAACTCATACAGTCTGCCGCCACTCATCTCTAGTTGCACGCTAGTCACCGGCTGGGACAGCGGTATGCATGGAGATTGAACTTTTTTTCATCTGGGACAACAGCCACCGTTAGAACATCTTTGGAAAGGACCCTTCATTCATCTCGCTCCTAAGGATCCCTCTCCAGGACTACCTTTTCTTTTTTTTTTTTATCGAAGCACTATTCAAGGTAATTCAATCCCCCTTTTTTTTGTTTATTACTGGGCTTGCTGACATTATTGTATTCCTTTATTGAACCTGGGTACATTTATTTAGCGCAAGTAAATCATACATATTTTAACTTTTAACCCTTGTAACTTCGTAACAAAAAAAAATGTTGTTTCCAAAATTGTCCTTATGTAAAGTAAACATGTGGGAAATGTTATTTATTAATTTTTTTTGTGTGCCATATCTCTGTGATTTAAGGGCATAAAAACTCAAAAGTTAGAAAATTGCAATATTTTCAAAATTTTTGCCAAATTTCCATTTTTCACAAATAAATGCAAGTTATACGAATGAAATTTTACCACTAGCATGAAGTTCAATGTGTCACAAGACAACAATGTCAAAATCACCGGGATCAATGGAAGTGTTCCAGAGTTATTACCTCATAAAGGGACAGTGGTCAGAATTGTAAAAATTGGCCCTGTCATTAATATGCAAACCACCCTTAGGGGTAAAGGGGTTAAACACTACTAGTGATAGAAAAATGGAAGAATAACAACTCAGGTAGTTGACTGATCAGTTAACCCAAAGTAGAACCTGTTATAATGACACACAAGTAGTCAGCCAAGGGCCATGCATGAGGGAGCAGAGTGTGGACCAGCATTTACAGCTTGGAATTGAAGTTTTAATGAGGATCTGGTGATTAAGGGAGCAGTGTAAGCTTTCTTAGCTTTCTTAGCTGGGAGACCTCACACCTCATGGAACACGTCCAATTTCTTTTTTTTTATTTCAACCACACTCAGATGGCACAAAAATCAGTTATATATGATACTATTGATATAAAAATGCAAGGAAAGTAACACAGTTAGTTGACTGAAAGTAAGTGCAGGTCTGCCTGTCTGGGAAACTTACTTACACGGGCAACCACCAGATGGAGTTCCACCTTGAAGTCTCCTCATTTCAAAAAATTATTGTCGCACAGCGCTAAAATGGCATCAATTTTCACACAGCAGAAACACTATAATAAGCCTCTAACGCACCTTCCACCACAGGCAACCCACCAATTGGAGACCCAACTTGGAGTCTCCACATTTCAAAAAATTATTGCCACACAACACTAAAGTGGCATCAATTTCCTGCAGAGTAGAAACATTATAATTGGCCTTTGACACACCTTCCACTACAGGCAACCCACCAGATAGAGACCCAACTGGGAGTCTCCACATTTAAAAAAATAATGGTCACACACCACTAAAGTGACATCAATTTCCACAGAGTAGAAATATTATAATAGGCCTATGACACACCTTCCAACACAGGCAACCCACCAGATAGAGACCCAACTTGCAGTCTCCTCATTTCAAAAAATTTTTTTGTAACATCAGCAGCAATAGCAACAGCAGGCACAGAAGACAACACAAAGATGGCAAAGAATGCAATAAGGCGAGATCAATTCATGACACTAAAAATGACATCTCCTAATTTGCCTAATCTGCGACTGTACAGAAATCATCAGAGATCCATGACTTGTTCATTTTAATCAAAGTTAGGTGGTTTACACTTTGAGGGGTCAGCCGGATGCACTTATCCATCAGGACACCACCAGCAGCGCTGATGATGCATTCTGAGAGAACGCTGGCTGCCAGGCATGACAAAACCTGCAATGCATGACAGATGACCTCAGGCCACACTTCCATTTTTGAAGACCAAAATGTAAAATTGTCCAGACCCCCCTTGATGACATTGATATTGAGCTCCAAATACTCCTGCACCATCATCTCCAGTTGTTCACAACGTGACAGACTTGTACCCTGGTCTGCTAGTGCACGGGCTGGTCTAAAAATGTGTTAAATGACTGACAAAAATTGCTTATGCCACTGCTGCTGCTGCTGCTAATGTTTTGGACATGACACTTTGACGCTCCCTGGGATGGACATCTTCAACTGGAATATACTCTGTATGCCTCACTGCTGTCTTGCGGAAAACCACTCTTAAGATGATCTATAAACATATTTTGATACTCCTGCATGCTGACAAGGGGGAATCTGGCCATGTTTACTCTTTTAGGCCGGGATCACACTACAGTGTGTGATGCGAGAAACTCACACGAGTCTCTCTCATCAACACCTGGCACTGCCGCCGGCACTTGGACCAGAGCTGCGGTTGCATGTATTTCTATCCTAGCCTTGAAATGGGTGAGAGTAAAGACATTTTTGTTACATGACTGGAAGGTATTTGGACCTGAAGAGGGGTTGTGGGAGCCCAAAGAAAATATTCTTGCTCCACTTCTTGTACAGAAAACCTCGCAGGCTTGAAGAAGAGGGGGTGTAAAGGGGAAAGGTACTCTTACAGCGGTGCCAGTGTCCCTGTATGGGTCCCCTTCCTCTCCCCTGCAGAGACCCTGTCATCTGCTTCCTCAAATGACCTGCACACAGCATGCAGGTCTCCTGGAAGTATGTATAGAGTGCTCACTGCCTCTTAAAGGGCCAGAGTGTGCCTGCTATGATTGTCCCCAGCCAATAGCTGGGAGGTGTTTGATATATAAGGCATCCTATTGGTAGGTGTCTGTTAGGTGTCGGGATTCTCCCACTGCACGGGATAGATCCCAAGCATTGTCTGGAGCTGTGGTCTCCCATTTTGGCCCAGCTGCTGCAACTGCTGCTCAGCACGGATGTCGGTCCCAGCATCTTGCCCAGGGTTATGCTATACTCTTGGTTACTGCTGGCTCTCCAGCCAAGTCTATGGTAACCGGTGTTATGCAGGGGCAACATTGTGCTCTGGAGATTAAGTCCAGAGATCACCTTTCTGAGCATGTCCGTGGTGTAGTCTCATTGGTGGTCTGACGTTTGCTGCTCTGGTGATGTGGCAGCCCCGGATTGGCTCACTGCCATTAGCTTGGCCGACAGGGTGTGAGTGTTTGGGGTGGAGCCTAGGGTTTAAAAGGCTTCCAATGGTGCACGTGGGTGCTTTAGTATCACTTTTGTGTGGTGTTGTGAGTGGATACGCTATCACTCTGTTTGCACGTCTGAGTGAGTTGCTCTATACTCTGAGAATATTTACGCAGGCAGGTAGGGTTAGGATTTTGTTAAATCCCGCTTGGCTTAGCATCTGTTTCCTTCTTGTGTGCGGTTAACACAGTTGAGATACAGTTCAAGTCCAACTCTAGTGCTATATTTCTCTGGGAAAGCGACTGGGTATTGGACCAACGACATATCAGTTCTTTTCCTTGACTCAGCATCTGCTTCATCCATGTGTGTGGTTAGCACAGTTTAGTTGCAGAGCGAGCTCAACCAATATGCTAACTTCCCCTGTGATGTTTAACAGGGTTTAGTACAACACTTATTTTATGCAATACCACTCTGTGAAGTGACTGAGCTGGGTACTCTGAGTTCTGTTAACACTGTGTGTTTAACCTCTTTATGACATGAGACATACTATCCCGTCCATGTGCCCTGGGCCCCTATGACCATGGACGGGATAGTACATCTCAGCGATTGGCCACGCACACAGGTTGTGCGCAGCCAATCGCTGCCGGTTGTCAGCTGACTCTCACAGCTGACACCCGGCACTAAGTGCCAGAAGTGATCACAGACCGTTCCCGGCACTTTAGCCACGAGAATACTGTGATAAAACATGATCACAGCATTTCGGGAGCAGGCAGAGGGCTGACAGTCCCTCTGCCTTTGGATCGGAGACACCGCGGTTTGACGCGGGGTCCCAATCGCTGCTATGGTAACCCGATGTCGTCATGATGACATCCGGGTTACCAGAGCTGAGAAACTTCCTGTTATGTGCAGTGTATGTCAGGAAGTCTCTCAGGTTAGTATGCACATAGTGCAGCGCTGACAGCTTCTGTAGCATGCAGACTCTGCTTCCTCTGCATGCTATAGAAGCGATCAGCCTGCAAAAAATGAGTGTTCCATAGTGGGACTAAGTGCAGAAATTAGAAATAAGTAAAAAAAAAGTAAAGTAATTGTAAAAATATTTAAAATAAAAAAATTATAAAAAAATCAGTATTTATTTGATCACTAAATAAATATTTGAATGAAAAAAAAAATCTAAACATTAAAAGTACACATATTTGGTATCGCCATGTCCATAACAACCCAACTTATAAAACTGTCCCACTGGTTAACCCCTGAACACCATTAAAAAAAGAAAAAACAAGGCAATAAACAATGCTTTATCATTATACCGCCGAACAAAAAGTGGAATAACACGCGATCAAAAAGACAGATATCAATAAACAAGGTACCGCTGAAAACATAATCTTGTCTTGCAAAAGACGAGCCACCATACAGCATCATCAGTGAAAAAATAAAAAAAAGTTTTAGCTGTCAGAATAAAGTGATGCAAAAACAATTATTTTTTCCATAAAATAGTTTTTATTATATAAAAGCGCCAAAAACATAAAAAAAGATATAAATGAGGTATCGCTGTAATCATACGGACCCAAAGAATAAAACTGCCTTTTCTATTTTGCCACACACTGAATGGTATAAACGCCCCCCCCAAGAAATTCATGAATTGCTGGTTTTTGCTCATTCTGTATCCCAAAAATTGGAATAGAAAGTGATCAAAAATCATATGCCTGAAAATGGTGTCAATAAAAACATCAACTCATCCCGCAAAAATCAAGACCTCACATGTGGGTCAAAATATGGAAAAATTATAGCTCTCAAAATGTGGTGAAGCAAAAACTATTTTTTGCAATAAAAAGCATATTTTAGCATGTGACAGCTGCCAAACTTAAAACCCCGCTATAATGCCTCTTTCACACATCCTGATATTTCTGGTACCAGAGATGTCAGTGTTCGTGTGTGTAACACTTGTGGCACAAGTGTGGCATGTGTTCTGCATTAATGCCACACAGATGGGCACCAGGAAAGAAGCGTTACATTAAGCGCT
Organism: Dendrobates tinctorius; assembly: GCF_039654945.1. Classification (NCBI taxonomy): domain Eukaryota; kingdom Metazoa; phylum Chordata; class Amphibia; order Anura; family Dendrobatidae; genus Dendrobates; species Dendrobates tinctorius. Next base: position 16,998,304 of record NW_027361795.1, on the reverse strand, counting down.
GTTCCCCGGCGCCAGGTGCTGAACACAATATTTTTCTAAAACATTCCAAAAATTCCTGTGAAGCACCTGGATGGTAAATAAACTTCTTGAATGTGGTTTTGAGCATCTTCAGAGGTGCAGTTTTAGAATGGTGTCACTTTTGGGTATATAGACCCCATAAAGTGACTTCAAATGTGATGTGGTCCCTAAAAAAATGGTGTTGTAAAAATGAGACATCGCTGGTCAAATTTTAACCCTTATAACTTCCTAATAAAAAAAAAATTTGGTTCCAAAATTGTGCTGATGTAAAGTAAACATGTGGGAAATGTTACTTATTAAGTATTTTATGTGACATATCTCTGTGATTTAAGGGCATGAAAATTCAAAGTTAGAAAATTTTTGCCAAATTTCCGTTTTTTTCACAAATAAACGCAAGTCATACCAAAGAAATTTTACCACTATCATGAAGTACAATATGTCACGAGAAAACAATAGAAACAGTAAAGAGAGGGGCACAATAGCGCAGTTACCGAATTAACAATTAGCTTACTGTAAGGTAAGATTCTTAAATTTACACGTTGTGAGTATGCACAACACATATAGTAAGTATAATAGGAGAGCTGCAGATGGCACCGGATCCGTGAAGGATCTTCAAAAAATTCTTTATAGGATATTCAAGATGCCGAAAATTCCGTGTTCCTCCAAAATCAGGCAATCAGAGTTCAGAAGAGTTGCATACTTTATTTATTAGCAGACTTTTTATCTTCTTCCTTTTAATTTTATTTGCAGAAAAATCTTACATTTTAATGTCATATATAATTTTTATGCTAACATGTTGCATTTTTAATCAGTGTTGTACAGATATCCAACAAATTTATGCTTGTATTTTAAATATAACTGCAGAGTTCAGGGCGCAGGTGTGTTTGACGCCCATTTTTTCTATGTCCAGCACACCTTATATATGTGAGTAATACCATGTGGTTAGTATTGGCTATGTACCTGAGGAAGTGGACAGGACATTCACAAAACGCGTAGTTTTATAGTCCTGAATAAAGTTTGAAACTCTTCTGAACTCTGTGATTTCCTTGCCTGATCTTGGAGGAGCACAGAATTGTCAGCATCCTGAATATCCTATCCAGAATTACGAGAAAACCATGTCAGAATCATCAGGATCCATTGGAGCGTTCCAGAGTTATTACCTCATAAAGGTACAGTGGCCAGAATTGTAAAAATTGGCCTGGTCATTAACATGCAAACCACCCTTGGGGGTAAAGGGGTTAAAGTGACGCTGTGTAGTTCTGTCATTGCTCATACTACTAGCAGGTTCCATCTCTGCATGGTGGACCCCAAGTTGCGATTGAATTTTATTTATTTTATTTAGTGCAGTCCGCCAACCCTAACAGTACCTTAGCAACTTTAGCAATCAGTATTTATCCTGTTAGCTAGTTGTTAGGACACCATACCCTTGCTTTCAATCCTGTCTGCCCCATATACCTAATTCTTTCCAATCTATTTGCACCTGTTTCAGTCTTTCATACTGAACTTATACCAGTATCCATTCTGAGTTGCCTAGTCGTGCTCCTGATCCCCTAATCCTGCACCTGTCTCGGCCGTAACCAAGAGAACCGCCATCTGGGTTCCTAGGGAAACAGTACCCGGGGAACTAAGGAGGAAAGCAGATGACTGAGCGTGACTGGGCAGCAAGGGGAGGGGCGAGTATAAAAGGAGCAGGGGGTGCGCAGGGGAGACAGTTGGTGGCACGCCAGACACTGAACAAGAGGCTGTGGGACTGTGAGAGAGCTAGAACGGCCGACGGTGACCAGAGGGGAGAACGGCAGCAGAGAGGAGATTATCAGTGCCCGTCAGAAAGGAGGTACCGAACTTACCGACCAGAGACTGTCACCCCCCGCCAAGTCGGGGACACGACCTGCCCACGGTTGTCCACAGCCGGTACCGCTGTGCTCCAGCCCGTTGCAGCCTGTCCACTGTCTCCCGCGGCCACCGCTGCTTCAATTCTGATGGCAGTGGTGGCCTGCCTGCTGCCACCCCACTACAGTCCGCAGTTGTGGCCTGTGCATCACCGCCCAGGGCTGCCATTACCCCGCTACAGTTGGCAGTTGGGGCCTGCTCCTCGCCTACGGAGAGACTCTTTGCACAGGCCCAGTTCGTGCGCGTGGCCTACCAACCGCCACTCTTCCAGAATACATCACTTCCCTGCTTGGGGGGACAGGCGTCCCCGTGGACTCGCTAACGAACGGGACCCTGCTGTGGCTACAGGGGGTTACCGCAATGAAAGACTCCCTTAGGGCCTGTTGTGCCCCAACTTCTCCTGGGTGCTGGACACCTGAAGACTTTGACAGTTCCTCAACAGCTGGGCCCAGCGGCTGCGACATCAAAGCAGCCACATCAGCAACATCAAAGCAGCCACATCAGTGACACCAAAGCAGCCACACCAGTGACACCGAGGGACGTCAGAAAGGATAAGTTGACTTTAGGAAATAAGGACCCGTAGTTGGCCATTTCGTGTTCCCATAATAGCTGGACTTGCTGGGTCAGTCACATTCTCGTTAAAGAAAAGTGTTATTGTTGTTGAGTCCCTGCGAGGACAATTAGTGTTACCCCTTTTTAGTTGCTCAGTATAGCCCTAGAGGCTCCAGTTCATAAACGTTATTTTCCAAAACAACACTCAGTCTCGTGTCTCGTCACTGCATCCTGTGAACCTGCTGTTACCTACACAGGTGCACCTGTGGCTATCTTGTGGTCCTGTACCAGTCCTGCTTGTGCCTGATTGTGCACCTGTTTACCAGCTGAACCGTTTGGCTGTGCTGTATATGTACAATTTGATTATTTGTCATCAAAATTATGTACTGCTGAATCAAGCTTTTATGTTAAATTATTCTTTTTAATCATGAATTTAAAATATTCACACTGGTTGCTAGGGCTTTGGTAGACTCATGCTTCCTGTTCTTATATTAGCAGCAATAGACTGACCAGGACCCTTTGTTTTGTATTGGCCATAGTGAAGAAATTTTGAGCAGTGACATTACCAGCTTTTATTGCTGGAATAAGTGTTATCAACTGTGTATTCAGGTAATACCTGGAATTGTGATCCCATCTGTGATGATAATGAAACTTCTAAAACCTCTTCTTGAAAGAAAAAAGTATGAGTATATGATTGTGACATAAAAAATGCATTACCAATTATTTAAAAAAGTACAATTTATACAAAAATCTAATTTAAACAATAGATAATTTCCTTTAAAAAATTCAGCAAACAAAACAGTGGTGTGATATAGTTCTTTCCATTTTCAAGGTTTCTTTTGAAAACTTGTTTAAAGAAATTAAGGAAAGAAGTTTACCTGTTTTGGAGATTCATGAATATTCATGATTCATAAATATTCCTAATATTCTCTGCAAATGTACATTTTTGTATGTAAATAATAGTAAACAATTATTTTTTTTTGCATTGTAATTTTTTTTTACATTACAGTAATGTTACTGAATTCCAGAATAATACATACAGTTTCTAAATTCTTTCCTTCTTCGTTCTGTTTTTTTCTGTTACTATCTTGCCCTTTGGTCCAAAATATCTATTAGTCTTTTATTTTGTCCTACTATCTAAGGAATCCATTATCTACCAATGTCCTTTTTTTGGGACGCCTAATCTTTTGCTTCTAGCAACTAAGATTTTATAATTAGGTCCAATTTTTTGTGTTGTGTTTGTAAAATGAATGCTTTCAAAACAGGAAATCATGTCATTGTCATTTTTAATTGCATATTCTTCCACCCAGAGAGCTTTCAAAGCACCTATTTTCAAGGTTTTTTCAAAACTAAGATCATAAGCTGAAATTATTATTTAAAATCACAGTTCTGTGATCACAAAGTTATTTGAACTATTGTTTATACTTGAAGAAAGGTATATAATGCAATGGCATTGACGTAGATTTACCAAGGCCAGAGTTATATTCAAGTGAAATTGTCATCCCTATTTTCGATGTTTTTTTTACATGGAAATTTTTGTTTGATTTACTAGTTTTTATACATAACCCTAAATCATTTGCAACTGATATAGCAGGCAGAGATCTTTTAGTTTCATTTCTTCCTTCTTACCAGATAGTCAGGAAATCCCTCACCCCTCCACCCCCCTTCCCCAGTACCTTTCTGACTATATATGCTTTGTGAAACCTGATATCTCAGCTGTACTGGAGACACTCAGGAGAACAGACCCTGTAACTTGCTGGCTTGTCAGACATTGTTTACGATCACATCACAGTATATAAGGTTGGTATTTTATGTTTTTATTCATCACAATTGTTTATTTAGCTTGTTTTATGAATGGATAGTGAAATGTGAAATATATTTATATATATATTTAAAGTAATAATATATATTTTTATCTATAGTTTTCTAAATGTTACTATACTATTTTTTGTTTTTGTTGTATCAGCAGTAAGAACATGGAATATCGATATAAAAAAGGACTTACTGTTGATGAAATACTAGGTTATCTTGAGGAATTAGATGATCAAGAAGAGGAAGTTTCTGATGTTGAAATAGTGATTGTGCCCCTTGACCTTGATGAGGCAACTGATGAGGAAGATTTTCAGGAACATGAGCTTCTTGCTCATGAATTGAAGATGTAGCAGGAACTTTGGAGGTATTGCACACTTCAACAGAAATTGAAGAGGCTCCTGTGGTGGCATCAACTGAGAATTTACCATCCACCTCAGCAGGAACTTCAAGTACCAGTAGCAGAAAACGACCAAGGAATCAAACTTTAAAACCAGTTGTGAGCAAGAAAAAAAAATGCAACAGAAATATTACAATGTGCAGCAACTCCAAAATGGAAAAAATGTCAAGCAACATATGAAAGCAGTGCGGCCCAGGATACGTCCGAAATAAGCAACATTTGTGACCTTTAAGAAAATAAAAATGAAGTTGAATTATTTGAAGAGTTTTTTTCCCATGATGTTATGGATATTATTTTGACCCAAAGCATGCTATATGCAAACCAAAAAAATAAACCCTACTTTTCCATCAGCGAGGAAGAATTACAAGTTTTCTTAGGCATATTATTACTGTCTGGATATCATTCTCTCCCCCAAGAGGACATGTTCTGGGAACAAGTTCAAGATGTGGGAGTTCCATTGGTGTGCAAAGCAATGCCAAAGAAACAGTTTAGGGAAATTAAAAAATATATACACCTAAATGACAATTCTAAAATTGACAAGTCTGACAAGATGTACAAAGTTAGTTTATTCTTTGAATTACCGGGGAAAGAATTCCTGAAATTTGGTGAATTCCACCAGGAACTTTCCTTAGATGAAATGAAGGTCCGCTACTATGGTAAACACCCTACAAAAATGTACATGTGAGGTAAGCCAATAAAATTCGGCTACAAAATTTGGTGTCTATGCAGTTCCATCGGCTACCTCTACAAATTTGTGCCATACTGTGGTAAGTCAGACATAGAGGAAGGACCGTTAGGCTTGAGAGTAATTTCACAACTTACAAATGTAATTCCTAATTCCCAGTCATTCAGTGACAAGTTATTTTTTGACAATTTCGTTACAAGTATTGATGCTCTGATGATGCTGAAAAACAAAAACATCCAAGCTACTCGCAATATGAGAGAAAATCGCACAAAACAGTGTCCTCTTATGCCAAGCAAGGAGATTGAAAAACAAAAGGAAAGAGGATTTTGTGATTACCGGTTTGATAAAGCAAATAACATTCTTGTGGTGAAATGGAAAGATAATAAGGTTGTCACGTTTGGCTCGAACTTCAGCAAGATAGAGCCTTTGTCAACAGCTCGTAGGTACTCTCAAAAACAGAAAAAACATGTCCAAATCTCAATGCCGCTGATGGTTCAGGAATATAATTCCCACATGGGGGGAGTTGATTTATTGGACAAACAAATCTCCCTGTACCGTGTCAGAATCCGTTCCAAAAAGTGGTGGTGGCCTCTTTTCACTCAAATGATAGACATTGCCATTGTCATCACCTGGAGGGCAGATCAAAAGGCAAATCCAGAAGAAAGTGTGCCACTGCTAAGTGTAAGGAGGAGGATTGCATTAACCTATCTAAGCAAAAGAACACAATCAACCCCAAAGCGATGTGGACCTCAATGGAGTAAACTATTAGGTGGCCGAGTTAGTGATGACATCAGATTTGATCCTGGTAAGCATTTGATAGAGCCAATTGCTACACAAAGAAGGTGTCTTTATGTAAGAAAAAAACAACCAGAATTTGCAAACGGTGTGATGTTCCCCTTGTGATAAGTATTTTGCTGTATTCCATTCCCCTAACTGAGTTATTTGGAGAATTTTGTAATATAATATTTTGAAAAAGTGCATAAACATATTGTTTGCATAATAGTTTGCAAGCAAAAAATGCAAAAAAATAAATTTTACAGAGTCCTTAGTAATACTGTATTTGATCAAACATAGCATAAAAGCCATCCCACCATCGACAAGGTGACTCTGTGGTCGGGGCGGTCCTACACTGTCTAGTATTAATAACCTTATCATGTGTCAAAGTTGACGTCTGTGTGAATAAAGGCAGAAAAGGACTGGGTCCCAACCACTGGACACCAGTCTGGGGAAGCCTTTAAATACAATTTCCAGCTCAGGAGAGGGAGGCCACACACCAGCTTGCACAGAATGCAAAAATACACAAAAAATTGAGCTTGGTTTAAGTTGGTACACATGCAGCATGTAAATGCATGTTCACATGGCCAAAAAGCATACAAAACCTACAAAATGAAAAAAACCGTGCTATAATTAAATAAGTAAAAAGCAAAAGTGCATTTAAATCATACAGAGTTCTTAGTAATACTGTATTTGATCAAACATAGCATAAAAGCCATCCCACCATCGACAAGGTGACTCTGTAGTCAGGGCAGTCCTACACTGTCTAGTATTAATAACCTTATCATGTGTCAAAGTTGACGTCTTTCAATAAGGGCAGACAAGGACCGGGTCCCAACCACTGGACACCAGTCAGGGGAAGCCTTTAAATACAATTTCCAGCTCAGGAGAGGGAGGTCACACCCCAGCTTGCACAGAATGCAGGGTTTTTTTCATTTTGTCTTTTGTAGGTTTTGTATGCTTTTTGGCCATGTGAACATGCATTTACATGCTGCATGTGTACCAACTTAAACCAAGCTCAATTTTTTGTGTTTTTTCTTTGTATTTTTACATTCTGTGCAAGCTGGGGTGTGGCCTCCCTCTCCTGAGCTGGAAATTGTATTTAAAGGCTTCCCCTGACTGGTGTCCAGTGGTTGGGACCTGGTCCTTTTCTGCCCTTATTCACACAGACGTCAACTTTGACACATGATAAGGTTATTAATACTAGACAGTGTAGGACCGCCCTGACCACAGAGTCACCTTGTCGATGGTGGGACGGCTTTTATGCTATGTTTGATCAAATACAGCATTACTAAGAACTCTAAACTTTATTTTCTTGCATTTTTTGCTTATAAACTATTATGTAAACAATATGTTTATGCACTTTTTTTTTCAAAATATTAAATTAAAAAATTTATGTAATATAATAAATGTAATTAAATCTGTATGATTTAAATGCACTTTTGCTTTTTACTTATTTAATTATAGCAGGGTTTTTTTCATTTTGTCTTTTGTAGGTTTTGTATGCTTTTTGGCCATGTGAACATGCATTTACATGCTGCATGTGTACCAACTTAAACCAAGCTCAATTTTGTGTGTTTTTTAAAAAAAATTAAGTTGAATAAGTTCTATCTTTTCTGAGTTTTTGCTATCACTTTCTGCCAATGTCCCAAAATTGGGACGCCCTTTTCTGAAATATTCGTATTTGTAAAAATTTGGCAAATTATGTTTCTGATTCATTAGGACCCAAATCATTAGAAATCTGTCATTTAAAAAAAAAAATTGAAAATTGCTACTTTGGCAAGTAATGGGTTAAGAAGAAATTATTTTTAGTAAGCATTTATTTAACTTGAAGTTTATTGATGATTAGATGAAAAAAGATTGTACATAATGAATGGGAAAAAGAAAACTAATTATAGACATTTATATTATTAAAAAAAATTAAAAACATGTCTAATGTCCTAAATTTTCACTGCACCAAAAAGAAAACCCAGATTATATTTTCACATAATTCTACTTATCACCATAGATCTTTTTTCTTTTATATTTGTTGATAGCACCAATTCTTTACTTGAATTTTCAAGCATTCTCTCCCTTTGATTAGTTTGAACTTGACTATAACCTTTACATGTGTTTGTTAATCATATATCCAAAAATAAACTGATTGAATATTCAAGCAACGCTCAAGCAGTGTCACCCACTGGCAACAGAGAACAAATCTGCTATCTATGATCAAAGAGACATTTTCTTTATTCTGCAATCTTTATTTCTTCTCCACAATATATAATGCATGTGCCATGTAATTGGCATTCTAAGTAATTTGTATACATTAGATACCTTAGCTAAGTCTGATCAAAATACTGAATCACAAAGTGCACTGTCTAGATATATTATGTATATGTTTAAATAATTGCTTTGATGTATTAGATATCCTTACTATTAAAAACATATGCTGAGATTAGACTTATCTCATCTGTAATTCATAAGACGTCTTTTGCTTTTAGATCTACAAGTATTAACAAATTTGATTTTGTTATCCAGAAATAAAAGATAAAATGATACATAAAATGATACACATTTAAGCATTTTTAAATTGCTCCATTGCAAGCTTGGTACACTGCTGTGATTTCCTGTAGTGAACGGCTAAGTCTTGCCATGACATTTCCTTCCCGAATTGAAGCTACCGTGATTATAAATCACATTGTTTTCTTTTGCTTGAGTATATCAAATTTAAAGTATTCGATATTTGCTAAAAAGCATATTGTAATTACTTGTCATGATTGCTATTAAAACCTTATAGTGCCAGTGATCTCTCTCTAAGTAGACATTCATGGGAATATACTGTGTGTATATATATATATATATATATATATGTACTGCTCAAAAAAATAAAGGGAACACTATTCCATTTGCAACAGGCTGTTTGTGTTCCTTTTATTTCTTTGAGCAGTATATATATATGTATAAAAGAAAATTTGGCAGCACTACCAAAAGAAACCTGGTGCAATGTTCGGGTCAGTGCGATTACAGAGCTACCAGATTTATATCCTTTTTGTATGTTTAGCTTCTGTCATACACTAGAAGACGCTTTTTTTGTAAGAAGTTTTTGCATCACCACATTTTGAGAGCTACAATTGTTCCATATTTCGGCCGACAGAGTCATGTGAGGTCTTGTTTTTTGCGGGACGAGCTGACGTTTTTATTGGTACCATTTTCGGGCACATGACTTTTTTGATCGCTTTCTATTCCGATTTTTGTGGAGGCAGAATGAACAAAAACCAGCAATTCAGGAATTATTATTATTTTTTCCCTCTGTTTCACATGTGGTAAAATTGGTAAGTCAACTTTATTCTTTGAGTCACTACGATTACAGCGATACCTCATTTATATCTTTTTTATGTTTTGACGTTTTTACACAATAAAAACTTTTATAGAAAAAATAATTATTTTAGCATTGCTTTATTCTGAGAGCTATAACTTTTTTATTTTTCATGTGATGGAGCTATATGGCAGCTTGTTTTTTGCAGGACAAGATGACGTTTTCAGTGATACTATTTTTATTTGCATTCATCTTTTTGATCGCGTTTTATTCCACTTTTTACAAGCAGTATGATGATAAAGCATAATTTGCTACTTTGTTTTGTGTCTTTTTTTACCGTGTTCACTTAGGGGGTTAACTAGTGTGACACTCTTATATATCCGATTTTTACAGATGAGGCGATACCAAACATTTGTACTTTTTTGTTTATTTAATTTTTTTTACATAAAAATTTATATTTGTTAGTGGAATTTTAAATTATTTTTATTTTTTTACATATTTATAAAAAAAGTTTTCTTTTTTTCCTAGTCCCCTTTATGGGACTTTCATTTTTTTCACTTTGGTTGCAGATATAATTCATTGCAATGCTCCTGCATTGAAGTGCATTATACTTATGCTGAAAGCTTCTGACACCATGCTATGAGCATGGTCTCAGATGCTTTATGCAGCTTGATGACCCGAGGGTCATCATGATGAACCCAGGTCACCATGACAACGATCGGGCCCCGCGATGATGTCACAAGGACACCGATCTGAAGGCAGAGGGAGCTCCCATCCCTCTGCCTCCCTCTTGAATGCTGCTATCGCAGCATTTAGGGGGTTAGCAGCTAGGGGCGGAGCAGACACCGCTCCTGGCTTTTAGTGCAGAAGCTCAGCCATTGCATATTTCAGCATCTCCTGTGCAGTCATGCTGTGATCGGTCAGTCAGATTGACTGAACTGATTACAGCAATCAGGGTGTGGGGACCGACGGCATGGGTAGGGCAGACGCGCGGACCCCCCAGGACTCTCTATACCACCGTCACACTTTGGTAAGATGCCACCTTATCGACCCCTGGCGTTATCCTGCCCGTTTTGGGTTAAGATGGTTATACATATCGCAATAGCGATATTGTAATGTAATATATTCAGGACTGGTACATTAGCCAGAGTTCACTTTTTGCCGATGGTGGTATGATAAAGATGACGGCGGCACTTATATTCTTGTTATAGTTTCCCTTGGATGGCAGCTATTTGATCTTTATAGTATAGTGATTTATTTGCGCACTGGGATGTTATGATATGCCTGCAGGGTTTATTAGACCAGCTATTAATGCGGTTTACAATAAGTATCAGGAATTTAGGTGCCTAGATAAGTATTGTATATGTATATATTCATATTCTATCTGACTTGTAATACTAAATCATGAGTTCTTGGGTAGGGTCTGCCATGTTTTCCATGCTACGTGGTTATTCTATGTGTATTACCACACTGTTTTTGTCTTGTTCTGCATACCTGTCTAATAAAGATACTCTATTTTTATACTGGATCTGTGGTCGTATATTAGTGGTTCTTTTTCCACCCCCTCTTTTTTCATAGTGCTTTTACGATGGATCTTTATTGGGGTCCCTTTCAACTAATGGTTACATACAAGTTGAGCACCTAATATGCATATAATGTGTTATTTCAGCCTGTTTGTGTTTATGAGTATTTCTTTTGATATACATAAAACATGCTACAGACATACAACATACATACTACATTGTTGTGAGTTCATTTTCCCCTTCACCGTTGATGTCTGATGAACTCCCTCTGCTGGTGAAGAGAGGTAGTGAAATTGATTGGGTTGGGAAGAACCTGTCATCTGAACAGGTGGAGCCTGATTGGACACCAGGAATCACTGAGTGGATATAAGGCAGCCGACGCCATACAGGGGTGCTGGTGATCCTTTCTGCTCTGAGCTCTTGCAACCAGTTAGTCCTGTCTACTGAAAGCTAAGTTTTTGCTCTCTCATTTTTCCATGAGATTTTGTTTGTTTGCTTAGTGTTTTGTGTTCAGCCTGCCTTTGTTTGGATGGGCTGAGCTCCATTTTTGTCTCTGATCAGTTTATCTCTTTGCTCTGTTTTCAGAATATACCTGAGTGCTGATATAGTGATTTTGAAGTCTAGCGACTTCAGGGCCTTTTTCCCTATCAGACGGTTGGGACATTTTTGGTAGGGTTTTTTGCGGATTGCAGCCAGCATCTTTTCTGTCCTTTCCTATTTAGTTAGTTGGGCCCCATCATTTGCTCAACCTGTCTTTCTGTCTGTGTTTGTGTTTTCATCTGCTTTTCACCAACAATACATGTTGGGGGCTGTCTATTGCTTTGGGGTCTGCTCTGGGGCAGTTTAGATTTCCCCTTTCTTTCTTTAGGCTTATTTAGTTCTCCGGCTGTGAACGAGGGCTCTAGGGCACCGTAGGAACCCCCCACGGCTACTGTTAGTTGTAGTGAATAGGATCAGGGGTCTGCAATCCGATAGCTACCAACCTCTCCGGTTTCTGGACTTAGCTAGTATTTTTGTTTTTTCCTCCTTCGGTGGCTCATTCATAACACTACATACTACATACAATACATTCATACATTCATACAATACATACATATAGACAAACAGTACATATAACATAGAGTACATACTCACCATCACTTGTCACTTTGATCCCCAAAGCCAGTGTCATCTGTAAAAAATATTAAAATAACAAACAATCAATATACTCCCTGATCCGCAGAAATCCACGAGTGTCCCATGATGATCTCCCGTGAAGAACAGCAGCATCAGCTGATGCGACCGCTCTCTAGGGGCACCAGGAATACAATGACAGGAGGTAGGTATCCATCTGCACTGCATTCCTCCACCACTGTAAAAAAATAGTCCCTAGTCTCACTTTTGGCATTGCTGTGTGAGAAAGTTCCCACGCAGCTTTTGCCATAAAGTGAGACAAGTGAACTACAGTAACCTCTCAGTGATGCACTGCAGGAGATCGTCGTGGGACACTCGTAGATTTCTGCGGATCAGGGAGTATATTGGTTGTTTGCTATTTTAATATTTTTTACAGTGAGATGACACTGGCTTTTTGGATCAAAGTGACAAGTGATGGTGAGTATGTACTCTATGTTATATGTACTGTATGTCTATATGTATGTATTGTATGAATGTATTGTATGTAGTATGTATGTAGTATGCATGTTGAATGTATGTAGCATGTTGTATGTATGTTGTATGTATGTAGTAAGTATGTAGTATGTATGTATGTTGCATGAATGTAGTATATATTAAGTATGCATGTAGTATGTATGTATGTTGTATGAATGTTCTATATATGTAGTATGAATGTATTATGTATTATGCATGTATGTTGTGTGAATGTAGTATATATGTAGTATGTAAGTAGTATGTATGTAGGTATGTTGTATGAATGTAGTATATATGTAGTATGTATGTAGTATGTATGTATGTTGCATGAATGTAGTATATATGTAGTATGTATGTTGTATGAATGTAGTATATATGTAGCATGTATGTAGTATGTATGTTGTATGAATGTAGTATATATGTAGTATGTATGTATTATGTAGTATGTATGTATGCTGTATGAATGTAGTATATATGTAGTATGTATGTAGTATGTATGTATGTTGTATGAATGTAGTGTACATGAAGTATGTATGCAGTATGTAGTATGTATGTATGTTGTATGAATGTTGTATATATGTAGTATGTATGTAGTATGTATGTTTTTTTTTTTTTACATTCAACACATTAGCCGGATGATGGGACTACTACTGTCCCATCATTGGCTAATGTGTTAATCACTGTCATTGTAGCAGGCATCGCCCGATGGGACTTGTAGTCCCATCGGACGATGCCTGCACACACACACACAACCCCCGGCAGGCCCGTATAGATCCCTGGCAGGCCCGCACAGACCCCCGGCAGCCCGCACAGACCCCCAGCAGGCCCGCACAGACCCCCGGCAGCCCGCACAGACCCCCGGCAGGCCCACACAGACCCCCGGCAGGCCCGTACAGACCCCTGGCAGCCCGCACAGACCCCCGGCAGGCCCGTACAGACCCCCGGCAGGCCCGCACAGACCCCTGGCAGGCCTGCACAGACCGCGCATCATGATGACATCATTTCAGCAGCCAATCACAGCCATGCCATTATTTAACATGGCTAACACAACTGGCTAATTGCATTATGGGAACTTCTGATTCCGGTATTCGATATTGTAAAAATATCGGAACTCGGTATCGGAACTCCGATACAGCGAATATCGGCCGATACCCGATATTTGCAGTATCGGAATGCTCAACACTAGTCTCGACCAACATAGATACGATATTCGTAAAAAAAGAAAGGACCTACCTGTAACTAAGCACTTTTGCAAAAAAGGTCATTCGGAAAAGGAGCTGAGATTCTGTATTATTGATCATGTGTCCATACATAGGTAGGAGAGTTGGTAATCTCACTGAGGCTCTCAAAATTTGGAACTCAGGTGGATTTATGAGCTTAAGACTCTCAAACCTGGAGGACTTAATATTGACTTTAAATTGCATACAATAGTAAAAATCCCTCCTTGATATGGGAGCCATGCGCTCTGATTCTCTGTATATATGTTTGTGGAGTATTTTTTGTAACATTTTTTATGATGTATTTCATGACACATACTCACATATTTTTATTTTTTTCATTTTTTTCAGATATGTGAAAATAAAACATCCATGGAAGTATGGCAGGTACTATTATTATGTATATAATGTAATAATATTGAAAAAAACATTTTTTTTCTCTATGAATTATTTTTTTGGTCACTCCCAGGATGCTTTATGCATTTGCAGGTTTTTCTCTAAAGGGCCATGATATATGGAAGGCTATGGAGTGGAGTATACTTGCTTTAGAGGCTTTTGCTCATATGATTATACTATGCATAAGGCTGCTGGGAGATGCAGAGGGAGTGTGAGCCTGAATGTTGTGGTGCCCTTAAGTAAAATGGTGGTCATGGAAGATGAACACTGTGCATGCTTACGCACACTATACCGATTGGTTGGTTCCGAGGAGGCATCATAGACATGCTCAATGCGGCAGTGAGTAAACCAAATACAGCGTGGGTGACGGAGGTGTCTTCAACATTGATGTACAGTAAGATTTTTTTCTGACTGTTTTTAGTACCCCCATATGAATATGGTATTCTTCTTTATTTGAGCTCATTGGCACTTTATTACACTGCTGCACTTTAGAAACAGATGTATATCAACTGGGTGACCTATTCACAAGTATCACTGAATGTGCTGGTATGAGCACCTGATGTATTAATTAACACTGTTTTACAAAATTGATGGATGGTATATTGTGGAAACTCTATTTAAATGTTCACTTGATGTTTGTCCACTGCTTGAGAAAGGCATAGAAATCTGCCAAAACGTTGCTGCTAATGGATCAGTAAAGCCACGGTTTTTAATTTAAATTTTTGAAGTGCTGCCTGTTTTTTTTCTGATTTTATACATATATATACACTATATAAACAGTGTGCAAAACAGTAATCAAAGCAAAAGGTGGCTACTTTGAAGAACCTAGAATACAAGACATATTTTCAGTTGTTTCACACTTTTTTGCCAATTATATAATTCCACATGTGAGGCTAGTTTCACACTTGCGCCGTCTTTCGCAGCGTTACGAGCGCACATGAAACGCATGCAAAAAATGCTTACAAACGCTTGTAAACGCTGCGAATTTTTGTCACATCATCGTGCGCAATACGACAAAAAACGCAGCGTTTGTATGCGTTTTCAAGCGTTTTCCATGCGTTTGCATTTTTTATGCGCATGGGTTGTCCTAGGTGTCACATTTCACAGAAGGAAAATCCTTGAAAAATTCTTGCAACAGACTCCACCAATGGGACAGAAGTGGGCGTGTGTAATGGGAATTCTTTATATAGACCCTGTTTACAGCTGAATTCTTCACATTTGCTTGCATTTGCCTTTGTGAAACATGGATCTGGACATCAGGATGGCTCAGGCTTATGCAGTTGCTTCCCAGCAACAAAGGGAGAGAGAGACAGCGAAGACGGCAGCGGCGGCGTTTGTGGATACATCCCATTATTGAACTCCGGGATAGCAGTGGAGCGTACCACACCCTCTCCAGGCAAACCCGGAGAAATTTACAGATTTTACCCGGATGTCCCAACAAAGCTTATGGGATTTACTTGCTCGTGTTGAACAATCCATCCGGAGACAGGCCACACAGCTCCATCATGCAATTCCTCCAGAGGAACGGCTCCTCGTCACTTTATGGTACGTAGCATTGCAAAACCCATGCCTGCATAATTTTCTTTGTTCTGACATGTACTATTCCAAATCTGGCAGAATTATTGTTCTTCCATGTAGCAAACAAAAGGCTGCAGATTTATTTTTATGCCATTTTTTTTTTTAAATCCATATACATAAATATTAATTTTTGTATTTTTTTTGGTTTCCCAGATTCCTGGCTACTGGAGAGACCCTCTCTTCACTCCACTTCCAGTACCAGATTGGAATCTCCACCTTGTCTGGAATTGTTGCGGACACCTGACGGGCTTTGTGGAACGTTCTCTGACCTGAATTTATGCCCCTGCCCACCGCCAAAAAGTGGATGGAAATAGCAGAAAAATTCTGGACAGTCTGCAATTTCCCCAACTGTTTGGGAGCGGTGGATGGGAAACACATCCGGATTATCAAGCCAAATAGAACTGGATCTGAGTACTATAACTACAAAAAGTACTTTTCTACAGTACTCATGGCCATTTCGGATGCAGACTGTATGTTTGTTGCAGTGGACATTGGGGCATTTGGGAATGACTCCCAGGCTTTTAAGAACTCGGACATGGGCCAGAGTTTGTATGGCAACCAGTTCAATTTCCCCATGCCACGGCCTCTTTCCAACACCGAAGGTCTGCCACAGCCATTTGGGGATGAGGCATTCCAGATGTGCCAAAACCTGCTCAAACCCTACTCCAGCCGGGACTTGGACCACAGTAAAAAAAAATTTTAATTACAGGCTGACCAGGGCCAGAAGATCTCTAGAGTGTGCCTTGGTATACTGGTCTCCAGATGGCGCATTCTCGGCAAAGCCATTAATCTGAAACTGGAAACAGTGGATGAGGTGGTGAAGGCCTGTGTGGTTCTACATAATTTTGTGATGACTAGAGAGCACCCAAACTTTGAACTCGATGATGCAGCTCCTAACCCAATGCCTGAATTTAATCAGCACCCTCTCAGGTCATCCATTGAAGTTGGCCAAATGAGGGACCAATTTGCGGCCTACTTCAACTCAGATGTAGGACGGGTGGAATGGCAAGATCAAATGGTGTAAAAATGTTGTCTTGTGTGTTAATAATAAAAACCTCTTTTGATACCTGTACAGAGTGCACTCTGTCTTTTTACACTCCAATACAATAATCAACTCGCCAGGTGTACCAGTGAACTCATGTTGCTGTGTTTTGTGCATCATGAATTTACTAGTACTCCTGACTAGGTGACTATACATACACAAGTTGTATGACCTTTATCATCTCTACAGTTTGTGTTCATTTTTCAGTGACAGTGGAGATAATACAGCTAATATTTGTGTCACATGGCCTGATGTTACAAATAGTGATTTGGGGATGCACTAGCATCCGTCACTCTTTATGACACATGACCCTGTGACTATAAATATTATTTGTAGTATCATCACTGTGGCTTGAGTTTGAACGCAGACTGGATACATAATAAAGTTTATACAACTTCTACAATACCCAGGCCAGGTGTCATGCTGAAGTGAGGACACCCAAACTAACGCATCCTGACTTCAGAAAGTTATCACACATGGGCAGGAGAATACACATATGAGTTAAACTGCAGCATCGCTACAGTCTGCTTGAAATATATGCAGACAGAAGTGATGCTGCAGGTTAAAACTATGTGTATTCACCTGCCCAGTTGTGATAAATAGTTATGATACAAGGCCAGGGTATTGTACATGTGATAATAATAATAATAAATTTTATTTCTATGGCACTGACATACATGATGTGTATTTTCCCCATCATGTCATCAGTTTATTCAACACACACTGTATAGAGGATGTGGTTAATTATAAGGTATATCTAAAATCCCCTTGCCTTGTCTCACAAATAGTTAAATGATGATGGTAAAAAACACCACCCTCAATAAACTTTTTAGGATACCTGGCAAGGTAACAATAGATATGCCTTGTGCTTAACACCATCCTCTATTCCAGGGTTCCCCAACTCCAGTCCTCAAGGCCCACCAACAGATCATGTTTTCAGGATTTCCTTTGTATTGCACAGGTGAAGCAATTATCACCTGAGCAACACAAAGGAAATCCTGAAAACAAGACCTGTTGGTGGGGCTTGAGAACTGGAGTAGGGGAACCCTGCTCTATTCAGTCTGTGCAATATTAGCAGACTGAAGAGACTGGTTGTGAAAATACAAGTCATAGATTAGTGTTTTTGACACCACATAGCTCCAAGACAGACACAAGAAACATGTGTCAGTAATGGAGCTATGTGGTGTCAAAAACGCAAAGTGTATGGCGCAGTGTGTGTACGGCGCAGTGTATGTAGGCGGCGAAAGAGATATTAATGAAACAGTATTTTTTGAAAGCAGAATTGCACATTTATTTTTAAACAAAAAAAAATCAAATTTTTTATTGTGAATGATGTTTGGGGGAAAATTGGGATACTTTGGGGGTGTGGAGAGACGAGGAACGGCTGGAAGTTGAGGAAGAGGTTCTAGGGGAATGGGTGACGAAAGTACTGGGGGAAGGGAGCTCAGGGATGGAACTGGAGGCAGGTTGAGACACATTAGGAGGAGAGGGGGGAGGGACAAACAAAGTCTTTTGTTTTTTTGCTTCTTTGTGGCTGGAGTCTCCTGCCTGGACCGACTTCCACCGTGTGACCGCCTTACTTTGCTCGACTGCCTTGAGCTGCTGGACCGTGGCCTTGAGAGGTAAAAGCGGGAATGTGGGTCACCCCTCTGATGCTCGGTGGTGGTGGTGGTGGTGGTGCTCCTAGAAGTGGCGGTGGCGGTGCTCCTAGAAGGAGAAGTCGTGTCGGTGCTCCTAGAAGGAGAAGTGGTGTCGGTGCTCCTAGAAGGAGAAGTGGTGTCGGTGCTCCTCGGAGGAGAAGTGGCGGTGCTCCTAGGAGGAGAAGTGGTGGCGGTGCTCCTAGGAGAAGTGTTGGCGGTGCTCCTAGGAGAAGAGGTGGCGGTTCTCCTATGATGAGGAGTGGTGTCAGTGCTCCTAGGAGGAGAAATGGTGGCAGTGCTCCTATGATGAGGAGTGGTGGCGGTGTTCCTTGAATGATGAGGAGTGGTGGTGGTGCTCCTTGAATGATGAGGAGTGGTGGCGGTGCTCCTTGAATGTTGATGAGTGGTGTCGGTGCTCCTAGATGGCGAAATGGTGGCAGTGCTCTGAACAGGAGAATAGGTGGCGGTGGCCCAAGCAGATTCGGTGGTGGTGGTGGTGCTCCACGATGGTGCTCCGGTGGCGGTGCTCCAGACAGGAGCAATGCTTGCCATAATGGTGGTGGGGGTGGAATGTCCAGCAGCACTCGGCATTGGTGTGGTGTAGAGGTGTCCAACTTGACTAGGAATGCAGGTGGCCGTGCAGTGGTATGCAGCAGAAGTTGGTAGTGAGGTGTAGCGAGTCAGTGGTAGCACTGTTGGAAATGACACCAGTGACTGCTGCACATACCGATTCTGCTGCATAGCCTGCAAGTAAGCAGTGTTGCAGGCCTGCAACACACTCAGCTGTTGCTCAGGACTAAGGTGTTCCGCCATGCCCCGTTCAATTTTACTGAAAAAATTGTGCGCTGGTCTGTTGAGGTTGACCTCCAGATGGTCAAGGCGCTGGTCGACACAGTGGAAGTGGTGTTCCATGTGGGTAAAACCAAGTTTCATGAGTGAAAAACAGCTTTCCACTCTGACAGCGACTTGAGGCTGGTATGAAAGGCCTCGTTCAACTGCATGAACTCGGGCAAGACAGGCCTGTCCAGGGACCTCTGCTGCTGGCAGGAAGTGCCCTCATAACCAGTAGCAGAGACCTGGGACAGGGGAGCACCTGATTGACCAGCTTCCTGGTCACCAGCTGTCCGTGTTGCTGACCTGCAAGATGCTTCCTGGCTATTCGATGGCTGGGACAGGTACGAGGTCGATCGATGAAGGACCACTCCAGGGACAGGTTGCAGGGTTTTGCTCCAGGTGCTGTGGAAAGAAAAGAAAAACATTACTATCATGCAATTGCAAGAAGCATCAGCTGTGGAATAGAAAAGCACAGGTTATAAAAACAAAAAAACGTAATAATAATACTTACGCTCTGGTGGCAATGACCAGTCTTAGGAATGCCAACTCATGATGATAGCGGTACTTTGTTCTGGTCCTTGCTGCTGAACCACTGCGGACCTGTCCTTCAGCACGAACATCAGTGTTGAAACGGTCATTCATCGAGAGCCAACGTGTGTGGACTTTGTTCACTGTTGAAAAAACAAAGAAAAAACGTTATACAATGCACTGATGGCAACATCTGTATCATCACACACACACCTGAGTGAACTTGGCAAACATTCAATAGAGCATCACAAAAGAATTCAAAACACAATGCAGTCACTGCTGATCCTGAGGACACTGGTGTGTTTCCTGCAGGAATATATCTTGCAAGAAACACACCAGCATCATCAGCAGCAAGAGTTAAAGCATGATCAATACAGCATTACAATACACAATGCAGTCACTGTTGATCCTGAGGACACTAGTGTGTTTCCTACAAGAATATATCTTTCAAGAAGCACACCATTTCATCAGAAGCAATAGTAAAAGCATAATCAATACAGTATTACAATACACAATGCAGTCACTGTTGATCCTGAGGACACTGGTTTGCTTCCTGCAAGAATATATCTTGTAAGAAATACACCAGTATCATCAGCAGCAAGAGATAAAGCAAGATCAATACAGCATTACAATACACAATGCAGTCAGTCAATGTTGATCCTGAGGACACTGGTGTGTTCTCCTGCAAGAATATATCTTGCAAGAAACACACCAGTATCATCAGCAGCAAGAGTAAAAGCATGATTAATACAGCATTACAATACACAATGCAGTCACTGTTGATCCTGAGGACACTGGTGTGTTTCCTACAAGAATATATCTTGCAAGAAACACACCAGTATCATCAGCAGCAAGAGTTAAAGCATGATCAATACAGCATTACAATACACAATGCAGTCAGTCAATGCTGATCCTGAGGACACTGATGTGTTTCCTGCAAGAATATGTCTTGCAAGAAACACACCAGTATCATCAGCAGCAAGAGTAAAAGCATGATCAATACAGCATACAATACACAATGCAGTCACTGTTGATCCTGAGAACACTGGTGTGTTTCCTGCAAGAGAATATCTTGCAAGAAACACACCAGTATCATCAGCAGCAAGAGTGAAAGCATGATCAATACAGCATTACAATACACAATGCAGTCACTGTTGATCCTGAGGACACTGGTGTGTTTTCTGCAAGTGTATATCTTGCAAGAAACACGCCAGTATCATCAGCAGCAAGAGTAAAAGCATGATCAATATAGCATTACAATACACATTGCAGTCACTGTTGATCCTGAGGACATTGGTATGTTTCCTGCAAGAATATATCTTGCAAGAAACACACCAGTATCATCAGCAGCAAGAGTAAAAGCATGATCAATACAGCATTACAATACACAATGCAGTCAATGTTGATCCTGAGAACACTGGCGTGTTTCCTACAAGAATATATCTTGCAAGAAACACACCAGTATCATCAGCAGCAAGAGTTAAAGCATGATCAATACAGCATTACAATACTAAATGCAGTCACTGTTGATCCTGAGGACACTGGTGTGTTTCCTGCAAGAATATGTCTTGCAAGAAACAAACCAGTATCAAAAGCAACAAGAGTAAAAGCATGATCAATACAGCATTACAATACACAATGCAGTCACTGTTGATCCTGAGGACACTGGTGTGTTCCTGCAAGGATATATCTTGCAAGAAACGCACCAGTATCATCAGCAGCAAGAGTAAAAGCATGATCAATACAGCATTACAATACAAAATGCAGTCACTGTTGATCCTGAGGACACTGGTGTGTTTCCTACAAGAATATATCTTTCAAGAAGCACACCATTTGATCAGCAGCAAGAGTTAAAGCATGATCAATACAGCATTACAATACACAATGCAGTCAATGTTGATCCTGAGGACACTGGTGTGTTTCCTACAAGAATATATCTTGCAAGAAACACACCAGTATCATCAGCAGCAAGAGTTAAAGCATGATCAATACAGCATTACAATACTCAATGAAGTCACTGTTGATCCTGATGACACTGGTGTGTTTCCTGCAAGAATATGTCTTGCAAGAAACACACCAGTATCATCAGCAGCAAGAGTTAAAGCATGATCAATATAGCATTACAATACACAATGCAGTCACTGTTGATCCTGAGGACACTGGTGTGTTTCCTGCAAGAATATTTCTTGCAAGAAGCACACCAGTATCATCAGCAGCAAGCGTTAAAGCATGATCAATACAGCATTACTATACACAATGCAGTCAATGTTGATCCTGAGGACACTGGTGTGTTTCCTACAAGAATATATCTTTCAAGAAGCACACCATTTCATCTGAATCAATAGTAAAAGCATGATCAATACAGCAGTACAATACACAATGTAGTCACTGTTGATCCTGAGGACACTGGTTTGTTTCCTGCAAGAATATATCTTGCAAGAAATACACCAGTATCATCAGCAGCAAGAGTTAAAGCATGATCAATACAGCATTACAATACACAATGCAGTCACTGTTGATCCTGAGGACACTGGTGTGTTTCCTGCTAGAATATATCTTGCAAGAAACACACCAGTATCATCAGCAGCAAGAGTAAAAGCATGATCAATACAGCATTACAATACACAATGCAGTCACTGTTGATCCTGAGGACACTGGTGTGTTTCCTGCAAGAATATATCTTGCAAGAAACACACCAGTATCATCAGCAGCAAGAGTAAAAGCATGATCAATGCAGCATTACAATACACAATGCAGTCACTGTTGATCCTGAGGACTCTGGTGTGTTTCCTACAAGAATATATCTTGCAAGAAACACACCAGTATCATCAGGAACAAAAGTCAATGCGGCATTACAGAGCATGGAAATACTGACAAAATGCCTTTTTGGAAGTTGGAGAGGCGCTATCCCAGCCATCCATCATCACTGCGGCCACCTCATTCCAGAGCTGCCGGGTCACCACAGTGTCCTTGTACTGCTGGTTACTAGAGTTGAGCGACTTTTGGTTTTTTAGGGTCGCGTTTCATTTCGTGAAACCCGACTTTTCCAAAAGTCGGGTCGAGCAAGATCGTCCGATTATAGGGAAAAGTCGGGGTCGTCCCGAAACACGAAACCCAATGTAAGTCAATGGGGAATAAAAGTCGGCAGTGAGAGAAGGACAGGAAACACACCAACAGTGCCCATTTGAATGCCAAAAGCATCAATTCTTCTTACTTAAGCTTGTCAACCTTAATTAACTTCATAATACAAGTTACGCACTGAAAAATGGGGGTTATTTGGCCACAGACTGTGGGGGGGGAGGGCTGGCTCCAGGTTTTCATGTGCCCTGGGCGAAAGAGCGCCCCTTTAACACATACCACAACTCATCATGCTCCGATACGGCAGAGAAATAGCGGTATAGTACAATGAAAAATACCTCACTTTTTACATCTCATGACGAGGCCCATCTATTTCTCCATACAGAATCATTGGTCCCATTTAATGTTTGAAACAGTATATGATGAGCTCCACATAATGCTACAGTATATGTTGGTCCCCATGGATGAAGCTCCACTGTCTTATGGGCCCAAATAATGCTCCAAACATAATGGGCCCCATTTCTAATGCTCTAGTGTATAATGGGCCCTGTAAATGCTGCTCCAGTGTCTGGTGTCCACCTTTGGAATGTTCCAGTGTATGGTGGGCCCCATCTATCATTCTCCAGAGTATAGTGCTCCCCAAAAATTGCTGTCCCAACATTTAAAACAATCAAATAAGTCTCCTCGCTAGGGAATCCCTGTACTTGTCTGGACTCCTCGTCGTCCCCATCTTCCATCTCACTGCACAGTATTTCAACTTTGCAAGTGCTGTGATCCTGGGCAAGCAGGGGGGGCCCACTCGTTGGCGACGGCACTGGCACAGGGCCCCTGATAGTACGGTGGTGTGTCTGATGGCGGGTGGGCCGAACCTGCACTTTCATCTGCAGCTTCCTCTTTGTCACCGTGTAAGATGGAACTGTATATGGGAAGGGTAACCTGAGTTTCAACAGGGTCAGATTCAGGTCGTGTAGCGTGCGAGGGGAATGTAGTGGTCTGCGTCAATGTACCAGCAGATTCATCGAGCAGTGGCTGGGCATCAGTGCACTTGTGTCGCCCCCAGGAGTACGGTCGCCACAGTGGCATTACCTTCTTCCTAGGGAGTGTGATGTCATGCTTGGGAGCAACGAAGGATCTCTCTAGCAGGTTAACTGATTGGGCGGCGTTATTCCCACGAGTCATGACCCTCCAAACAGCGTTCATGAAGGCAAAGTGTTTGTTTTACGTGGGCAGTATGGTTGCAAAGCTGAACCTTAAAGGAATGTCCAGAAGGGCACCACCAGGAGTGGAGCCTACGGTTAAATTCGACTCCACCTGGGAAACCTCAACCATGCCAGCTACAGAACAGATGCACACATTGCAAGCTTAATTCCGTTAACGAACGAGACTCCGTCATGCCCCGCGGTCCGAGTCCGGCTTACTAGAGGGACACGTGAGGCTCTGGCACATGAGATTGGCCAATAACTGGTGTGTCATGCCCTTACATGTCCGTGGCTGCATGTGCGCTACACTGAAAAGGCCAGCGTTTGTCGCTTACAGGTGCAGATAACCCGCTGAACAACGTTAGTGATGGGGATCACTGATTACAATTATTACCCGCGAACAATGATTTCCCAGTAAGTGCAGGTCAACCGCAGTTCCGGAATTAGGCCTAACCGTCATTCCTGAAAAAATGAAAAACTTACGTGTGCAAACCACAGGTGCTGTAGCTTGCTTAACAGCTCGCCAGCCGTTCTCACGCCCAGTATGGATTACACGTGATTGCACAAAGGTTAGAAAGGGTACCGCATCCCCGGATAACATGTATGGATAGCATACACATTCAAAATATATGTCTCAGGAGGCAGGCTCAGACGGTGTCAGGCCCAGTATGGATTGCACGTGATTGCACAAAGGTTAGAAAGGGTACCGTATCCCCAGATAACATGTATGGATAGCGTACACATTCAAAATATATGTCTCAGGAGGCAGGCTCAGACGGTGTCAGGCCCAGTATGGATTGCACGTGATTGCACAAAGGTTAGAAAGGGTACCGTATCCCCAGATAACATGTATGGATAGCATACACATTCAAAATATATGTCTCAGGAGGCAGGCTCAGACGGTGTTAGGCCCAGTATGGATTGCACGTGATTGCACAAAGGTTAGAAAGGGTACCGTATCCCCAGATAACATGTATGGATAGCGTACACATTCAAAATATATGTCTCAGGAGGCAGGCTCAGACGGTGTTAGGCCCAGTATGGATTGCACGTGATTGCACAAATGTTAGAAAGGGTACCGTATCCCCAGATAACATGTATGGATAGCGTACACATTCAAAATATATGTCTCAGGAGGCAGGCTCAGACGGTGTTAGGCCCAGTATGGATTGCACGTGATTGCACAAAGGTTAGAAAGGGTACCGTATCCCCAGATAACATGTATGGATAGCGTACACATTCAAAATATATGTCTCAGGAGGCAGGCTCAGACGGTGTTAGGCCCAGTATGGATTGCACGTGATTGCACAAAGGTTAGAAAGGGTACCGTATCCCCAAATAACATGTATGGATAGCATACACATTCAAAATATACAGTGATATGTAAAAGTTTGGGCACCCCTATTAATGTTAACCTTTTTTCTTTATAACAATTTTGGTTTTTGCAACAGGTATTTCAGTTTCATATATCTAATAACTGAAGGACTCAGTTATATTTCTGGATTCAAATGAGGTTTATTGTACTAACAGAAAATGTGCAATCTGCATTTAAACAAAATTTGACCGGTGCAAAAGTATGGGCACCCTTATCATTTTCTTAATTTGAACACTCCTAACTACTTTTTACTGACTTTCTGAAGCACTAAATTGGTTTTGTACCCTCATTGAGCTTTGAACTTCATAGCCAGGTGTATCAAATCATGAGAAAAGGTATTTAAGGTGGCCACTTGCAAGTAGTTCTCCTATTTGATTCTCCTATGAAGAGTGGCATCATGGGCTCCTCAAAACAACTCTCAAATGATCTGAAAACAAAGATTATTCAACATAGCTTTTCAGGGGAAGGATACAAAAAGTTGTCTCAGAGATTTAACCTGTCAGTTTCTACTGTGAGGAACATAGTAAGGAAATGGAAGAACACAGGTACAGTTCTTGTTAAGCCCAGAAGTGGCAGGCCAAGAAAAATATCAGAAAGGCAGAGAAGAAGAATGGTGAGAACAGTCAAGGACAATCCACAGACCACCTCCAAAGACCGGCAGCATCATCTTGCTGCAGATGGTGTCACTGTGCATCGGTCAACAATACAGCGCACTTTGCACAAGGAGAAGCTGTATGGGAGAGTGATGCGAAAGAAGCCGTTTCTGCAAGCACGCCACAGACAGAGTCGCCTGAGGTCTGCAAAAGCACATTGGGACAAGCCAGTTACATTTTGGAAGAAGGTCCTGTGGACTGATGAAACAAAGATTGAGTTGTTTGGTCATACAAAAAGGCGTTATGCATGCGCTGTACTGTTGACCGATGCACAGTGACACCATCTGCAGCAAGATGATGCTGCCGGTCTTTGGAGGTGGTCTGTGGATTGTCCATGACTGTTCTCACCATTCTTCTTCTCTGCCTTTCTGATATTTTTCTTGGCCTGCCACTTCTGGGCTTAACAAGAACTGTACCTGTGTTCTTCCATTTCCTAACTATGTTCCTCACAGTGGAAACTGACAGGTTAAATCTCTGAGACAACTTTTTGTATCCTTCCCCTGAAAAGCTATGTTGAATAATCTTTGTTTTCAGATCATTTGAGAATTGTTTTGAGGAGCCCATGATGCCACTCTTCATAGGAGAATCAAATAGGAGAACTACTTGCAAGTGGCCACCTTAAATACCTTTTCTCATGATTTGATACACCTGGCTATGAAGTTCAAAGCTCAATGAGGTTACAAAACCAATTTAGTGCTTCAGGAAGTCAGTAAAAAGTAGTTAGGAGTGTTCAAATCAAGAAAATGATAAGGGTGCCCATACTTTGGCACCGGTCAAATTTTGTTTAAATGCAGATTGCACATTTTCTGTTAGTACAATAAACCTCATTTGGATCCAGAAATATAACTGAGTCCATCAGTTATTAGATATATGAAACTGAAATAGCTGTTGCAAAAACCAAAATTGTTATAAAGAAAAAAGGTTAACAATAATAGGGGTGCCCAAACTTTTACATATGACTGTATGTCTCAGGAGGCAGGCTCAGACGGTGTTAGGCCCAGTATGGATTGCACGTGATTGCACAAAGGTTAGAAAGGGTACCGTATCCCCAGATAACATGTATGGATAGCGTACACATTCAAAATATATGTCTCAGGAGGCAGGCTCAGACGGTGTTAGGCCCAGTATGGATTTCACGTGATTTCACAAAGGTTAGAAAGGGTACCGTATCCCCAGATAACATGTATGGATAGCGTACACATTCAAAATATATGTCTCAGGAGGCAGGCTCAGACGGTGTTAGGCCCAGTATGGATTGCACGTGATTGCACAAAGGTTAGAAAGGGTACCGTATCCCCAGATAACATGTATGGATAGCGTACACATTCAAAATATATGTCTCAGGAGGCAGGCTCAGACGGTGTCAGGCACAGTATGGATTTGACGGCCCAGATTACACAGCGGAGGAGCAGGGAGAGGTAAAGATTGCAAATGCTGGGGCCCTGCCCAAGCAAGGGGGGCCCACTCGTGGGCGTCGGTACTGGCACTGGGCCCCTCATAGTACAGCGGTGTGTCTGACGGCGGGTGTGCACCACCACCGTCAGAGACACTTGATTGCACTATGAGGGACCCTGTGCCAGTGCCCGCGCCCAAGAGTCGGCCTACCCACCTGTCCAGGGCAACGGCACTCGCACGGTGTCGTGCGCTAGGTGGTGACCCCGGCCATGGGGGGGAGGCAGCACAGTTAGGGAGTTTTAGAAAGTGGCATATGTTGATGTTGGACATTCAGCTGATGCAAAAGGCGAAATAGGTGAAGTACCAGGAAGAGGTGGACCAAAGCAAGCAATTTTTCTGTCACCCTATGTGTCATCAGGGGAAGGTGGGACAAAATCCTTGGAAACCCATGCGTGGTTCATTTTAATCAAGGTTAGATCATCCACATTTTGGGTTGACAGACGGGTCCTTTTTTCTGTCAGGATTGATCCAGCTGCACTGAAGACTCTTTCCGATAGCACACTTGCAGCTGGGCAAGCGAGCTCCTGTAAGGCATATTGGGCCAATTCAGGCCAGGTGTCCAGTTTAGCGGCCCAATAGTCAAAGGGGAATGACCTGTGTGGGAGAACATCGATATGGGAGGAAAAGTAGTTTGTAACCATAGTTGACAACTGCTGTCTCCTGTCACTTTCCATCGATGCAGTATTACCAGTTGTGTGAGCGGTATTTGAAAAATCAGTCCACAACATTGTCATGAAACCCCTGTCTCCAACGCCACTTCTGCTGTGTGCACCACGAACACCTCTGCCAAGCTGTCCCCGGCCCGTACGGCTCGTGTGAGAACCATCACCGCTGCTGTGTGCTGGGAATGCCTCAAGCAACCGATTTACCAGAGTTGCTTGTTTATTAGCCAATATTAGGTCAAGGTTCTCCTGTGGCATGATGTTTTGTAATTTGCCTTTATAGCGTGGATCCAGGATGCTGGCCAACCAGTAGTCGTCATCGTTCATCATTTTGGCAATGCGGGGGTCCCTTTTTAGGATCCGCAAGGCATAATCTGACATGTGGGCCAATGTTCCCGGTGTCAATGATGCACTGCGAGTGCTGGTTGGAGGAGCACTTTCTGGCAAATCCACATCCCTCCAGTCACGCACAAACCCTGTACCAGACCTTGCCACGCCAACATTTTCACTTGCCCCACGAGATGCATCCTCCTCCCCTAAGTAATCATCCCCATCATCCTCCTCCTCCTCCTCCTCTTCTTCCTCCACCTCGTCCAGGAGAGGTCCCTGAGCAGACAATGGCTGAATGTCATCAAGGATTCCCTCCTCCTCTTCCTCCTCATCAACATTGGCTGCAGACGCCTGCTCCTTAAGGTGCGTCAAAGTTTGCATGAGCAGACGCATAAGTGGGATGCTCATGCTTAGGATGGCGTCGTCTGCGCTTACCAGCCGTGTGCATTCCTCAAAACACTGAAGGACTTTACAAAGGTTTTTCAGCTTCGACCACTGCACACCTGTCAACTCCATGTCTGCTCTCAAAGTGCCTGGCCGTGTATCCTCCCACAAATGCATTATGGCCTGCCTCTGCTCGCACAGCCGCTCCACCATGTGCAGGGTGGAGTTCCACCTTGTTGCAATGTCGATAATGAGGCGGTGGTTGGGAAGGTGGAGCAATCGCTGCAGCTTCTGCATACGAACGGAGTGTACAGGCGACCGGCGGATGTGCGCGCACAGTCTTCGCACCTTCTGGAGCAGGGCTGTTAACTCCGGATAATTTTTGAGGAAGCACTGCACCACCAGGTTCAAGGTGTGAGCCAAGCAAGGTATGTGGCTGAGTTTTGAAAGGGCTATGGCTGCCACAAAATTACAGCCGTTATCACTAACTACCTTGCCTGCCTCAAGATGTACACTGCCCAGCCATGACTCAGTTTGTCGCTTCAAGTACTCGGCCAGCACCTCGGCGGTGTGTCTGTCGCCCAAACACATCATCTGCAACACAGCCTGCTGATGCTTTCCACTAGCTGCTCGATAGGGGGACACATCGTGTGCAACAGTGGCAGCTGCAGATGGAGTGCTCGTACGACTGCGCTCTGTGGACGAGCTTTCGCTTCTGGAGGAGGAGGAGGGTCGAACGCCTACAGCCAACTGTTTCCTATACCGTGGGCTAGGCAGCACTGTCCCACCACCGCTGTCCCCTGTGGACCCTGCATCCACCACATTAACCCAGTGCGCAGTGATGGACACGTAACGGCCCTGGCCATGCCGACTGGACCATGCATCAGTTGTGAGGTGCACCTTTCCGCTCACTGACTGCTTGAGTGCATGGACAATGCGGTCTTTCACATGATGGTGGAGGGCTGGGATGGCTTTGCGAGAGAAGAAGTGGCGACTGGGTAGGTCATAGCGTGGTACTGCATAGGCCATGAGTTCGCGGAAAGCTGTGCTTTCCACCAACCGAAAGGGCATCATCTCAAACGAGATTAGTTTGGCAATGTGGGCGTTCAAACCCAGTGTACGCGGATGAGAGACTGAGTACTTTCTTGACCTACTCATAGTGTCTTGGAGGGTGAGCTGGACTTGAGAGCTGCATATGGTGGAAGTAGCGGTGGACAGGGCGGACTGAGAGAGGGTTGATGATGGTGATGGAGTTGGTGTTCTTTCTGATGGCCTAGAATCAGTCTTTCGTTGATATAACAGTGGGATTCCCTGACTGCTGTGGTCTTGCAGCGACACCTCAACATTTGCTGCTGTGCTAACCGGTGGGCTTACAGTGGGGGAAACAATGTAGCATTGATGACTACCTTCGTTGTGATCAGTTGCACATGTGGCACTTGAGGTTTGGTGTTGTGTCCACGCTTGCAAGTGCATGCTGGTTAAATGTCTAAGCATGCAACTGGTATTCAAATTTTTCAGATTTTTCCCTCGGCTAAAGGTCTTTGCGCACTTCTTACAGATAACCTTGGCCTGATCATGAGGATTTTGGTCAAAAAAGTGCCACACTGCACTCTTCCTACTTTGGCAGACATTTTGCGGCCTAGCACGCTGTGATCTTTTGACCCTCTGGACAAGCTGTCCAGCAACTCTTTTGATGTTCCTGTCTTTGGAGTGCTCCGGGCCTGCCAGATAACAGCTGTTGCGATGTCGATGTCTGCTGTGGATGCTCCTCATCTGAGCTATTGGAAGCAGCACCCTCTTCCCCCAATGGATGCCAATCTGGGTCAACAACTGGGTCATCCATCACCTCCTCTTCTATGTCATGTGCACCTTCCTCTGTGTCACCGTGTATGGTGGTATAGTGTGCGGGAAGGGGCACCTGAGTCTCATCAGGGTCAGAATCTGGCTCTGTACACTGCGAGGACAATGTAGTGCTCTGAGTGAATGTACCAGCAGAATCATCCATCAGCGGCTGTGCATCAGTGCACTCCATGTCAGATTCATCTTGGCCTGGGTAATTCACCATTTCACTTGATAATCCAGGCATGGTATGTGAAAACAGCTCCATGGAGTAATCAGTAGTATGGCCTGCGTCATCCTTCAATCTTGGTTGGGGTGAAGGACACAAGGAAAGGTGTGGTTCATGAACATGAGCCTCCAATGACGACTCAGTGCTTTTACTTTTTACAACTGAAGAAGAGGAGGTGTTAGAGCTGGAGGCTGAGTCAGCAATGTAAGACAAAACTTTTTCCTGATGCTCTGGCTTTAAAAGCGGTTTGCCAACTCCTAGAAAACTAAGCGTTCGAGGCCTTATGTAGCCAGACGATGACGCAGGGTCAGCACCTCCTGCATTCGGTCCTATTTTGCTCTTGCCACTACCATCAGATCCACCACCAACACCATCATTACCAGCTGCCAACCCCCGCCCAATTCCTCGGCCTCTTCCACCAGCCTTCCTCATTTTTGGTAGAAATGTAGACAAAATCCAACAAACTATATAGTAATGTAAAACAAGGTACAAGGTGTCTATAGGACAGGGGAGATTTTGAATTTCTGCAGACACTTGTGGACACTGGACACTTTTGGATTGTGTGAGGCCCACTGATATCTGAGCGCTATGTGACAGGCTCGATGGCACAGCTGTGACCAAAGTGACTAGAGGATAAGGGAGATTTTGAATCTCTGCACACACTTTTGGACACTGGATGGACACTTTTGGATTGTGTGAGGCCCACTGATATCTGAGCGCTATGTGACAGGCTCGATGGCACAGCTGTGACCAAAGTGACTAGAGGATAAGGGAGATTTTGAATCTCTGCACACACTTTTGGACACTGGACACTTTTGGATTGTGTGAGGCCCAATGAATATCTGAGCGCTATGTGACAGGCTCGATGGCACAGCTGTGACCAAAGTGACTAGAGGATAAGGGAGATTTTGAATCTCTGCACACACTTTTGGACACTGGACACTTTTGGATTGTGTGAGGCCCACTGATATCTGAGCGCTATGTGACAGGCTCGATGGCACAGCTGTGACCAAAGTGACTAGAGGATAAGGGAGATTTTGAATCTCTGCACACACTTTTGGACACTGGACACTTTTGGATTGTGTGAGGCCCACTGATATCTGAGCGCTATGTGACAGGCTCGATGGCACAGCTGTGACCAAAGTGACTAGAGGATAAGGGAGATTTTGAATCTCTGCACACACTTTTGGACACTGGACACTTTTGGATTGTGTGAGGCCCAATGAATATCTGAGCGCTATGTGACAGGCTCGATGGCACAGCTGTGACCAAAGTGACTAGAGGATAAGGGAGATTTTGAATCTCTGCACACACTTTTGGACACTGGACACTTTTGGATTGTGTGAGGCCCAATGGATATCTGAGCGCTGTGTGACAGGCTCGATGGCACAGCTGTGACAAAAGTGACTAGAGGATAAGGGAGATTGGATTGCTTTTAAAAAAGCAGTTTGCGGAGCAGTGGGTAAACAGCAATGCAGGAATGTCAGGAAGCCTTAGAAGGCAGCCCAACAACCAACACCACTGATACACCACTATATAGCCTCCCCTTGCACTGCACACACAGTGACTGGTGTGTTGTGCAGGCCAAATTGCTAGCAGCAGAAGCAGTTTTTTTTTCTTCTCAGCAGGACAAAAAAAAAAAAATTGGGATTGCTTTTAAAAAAGCAGTTTACGGAGCAGTGGGTAAACAGCAATGCAGGAATGTCAGGAAGCCTTAGAAGGCAGCCCAACAACCAACACCACTGATACACCACTATATAGCCTCCCCTTGCACTGCACACACAGTGACTGGTGTGTTGTGCAGGCCAAATCGCTAGCAGCAGAAGCAGTTTATTTGTCTTCTTCCCTGCCTAACACTCTCCCTACAGAATCAGCAGCAACCTCTCCCTATACTAAGATCGGCAGAAGTAAGATGGCGGTCGGCGTGCACGCCCTTTTATACCCCCTGTGACGCCCACCAAAGCAAGCCAATCACTTGCATGCCCTTCTGAAAGATGGTGGTGACCCGTGCCTATGTCATCACGTTGCCCACAGTGTCCGTGGATCCTGATTGGCTGAAAAAGAGCGCAAAACAAACTTTTGAAACGCGACTTTGGCGCATAAGTCGCTGACCTCGTGGCCGACCTCATCCTAGGGTCGGGTTTCGTTTCATGAAACCCGACTTTGCCAAAAGTCGGCGACTTTTGAATTTTTTCGACCCGTTTCGCTCAACTCTACTGGTTACGTCTGTCCCACAACGGGACACGCTCCTGGACCAGGTGGATCAAGTGCTCTTTGTCCAGATAGACGTCTTCATTCCATTGTGGAACCTAGAAAAAAAATATTAGAATCTTAGAAATTTTGAAGAATGAAAAAGATAGAAAAATAGAAATAAAAGAAACAACAGAGAAGATGAAAAAAAGGATAGAAAAAAAGGAAGAGAAAAAATACATTTTTTAAAAAAGGGACATTGAAAGACTGTATACTTACATTGCGTCTCCTCGCCGGGACTTGGGTAGGCTGCTCCCGCTGTTCTGCCTCACTTGCCGGGTCCGATGACGATGTCTGTAAGGAAAAAAAAATATTACACCTTTGTAGAAGCAGCAGCTATACTTACCCAAAGACAGCAACATCCTCACCTCACACTCTGCTTGGGCCAGTTCTTGCTGGGATGGAGAATATTCCGATCCAGAGGACATGCTGGCATTTAAACAAAAAAAAACATTAATACATATTAAATTTGAAAGGACAGGCAGACATTATGTTGAAGAATACTCACATTTTGGCTGATGCAGCTTGTATCCAAAGTTGTGGCTCTTCTTTGTTCAAGGCTGTCTGGTCTCTTCCACGCTGTCTGTAGAGTGAGTGGTCTGACCGTGCAGACACCTTTTATCTACACTCCTCCCAAACAATGTTGCTTGTGTAGGAGGTGATTTAAACCAGTGTCTAGACATTGTTTACTCTAAAATCACGTGCGCGCTAAAAGCGCTGTCGAGCGCACGAACACGCTCATGCCAGCGATCACATAGACTGTAATGTTATTTTTTTGCGCATTCCGTGCACACACGCACGTGTTATGAATGAGTCACCGGAGGAGGAAAAAACAAAAATGCAAGCTAAGTCCAGAAAACCGGAGAGGTTGGTAGCTAGCGGATTGCAGACCTCTGATCCTATTCACAACAACTAACAGTAGCCGTGGAGCGTTCCTACGGTGGTCCTAGATGCCTCTTCACAGCCGGAGAACTAAATAAGCCTAAAGAAAGAAAGGGGAAATCGAAACTGCCCCAGAGCAGACCCCAAAGCAATAGACAGCCCACAACATGTATTGTCGGTGAAAACAGATGAAAACACAAACACAGACAGAAAGAAAGGCAGAGCAAACGATGGGGCCCTACTAACTAGATAGGAAAGGACAGAAAAGATGCTGGCTGCAATCCGCAAAAACCCTACCAAAAATGTCCCAACACGTCTGATAGGAAAAACGGCCCTGAAGTCACTAGACTTCAAAATCCCTATATCAGCACTCCGATATATTCTGAAGACAGAGCAAAAGAGATTTAAATGATCAGGGACAAAAATGGAAATTCAGCAGAGCCCCAGCCGGGGCTGGCAGAACACAAAACTAAGCAAATCAGACAAAATTTCATGGAACAATAACAGAGCAAAACTTAGCTTTAGAAGACAGGAACTGAACTGGAGGCCAGAGCTCAGAGCAGAGAAATCACCAGCAACCCTACAGGGCGTTGGCTGCCTTATATCCACTCAGAGATTCCGGATGTCCAATCGCAATCCACCTGTTCAGGTGACAGGTTTCTCCCGTCCAAATCAGTTTCACCACCTCCTTTCACCAGCAGAGGGAATTCATCGGACATCAAAGGTGAATGAGAAAATGAGCTCACAACACGTGCGCATGCGATTTTTTTAACGAGGTTGGGCGAAACAAAAAATGCAACATGTAGAGTCTGGCGCATCTGGGCGCACAACTGGAAAATGTGCAGCGCACGAAAACACTGATGAGCGCGTGCAATCGCTGACACTGCGCCCCAATTTTAAAGATAGGGGACCATTGCGTGTGCACCCGATAGCGCACGATGCACTGCACGATAAAACGCTAGTGTGAAACCAGTCTTAATTCATAGTTTTGATGCCTTCAGAGTGAATCATGAAAATAAAGAAAACTCTTTGAATGAGAAGGTGTGTCCAAACTTTTGGTCTGTACCATATACATTTATTTATTTATATATATATATATATATATAATTGTGGCCAAAAGTATTGACACCCCTGCAGTTCTGTCAGATAATACTCAGTTTCTTCCTGAAAATGATTGCAAACACAAATTCTTTGGTATTA
This sequence comes from Dendrobates tinctorius, assembly GCF_039654945.1. NCBI lineage: Eukaryota > Metazoa > Chordata > Amphibia > Anura > Dendrobatidae > Dendrobates > Dendrobates tinctorius. The sequence continues at coordinate 16,962,958 of NW_027361795.1, read as the reverse complement.
TTATCTTCATTTAGTTTGTTTTAAATGAAAAAACACAAAAAGAATTGTCCTAAAGCCAAATTGGATATTATTCCACACCAAACATAAAAAAGAGGGTGGACAAAAGTATTGGCACTGTTCGAAAAATCATGTGATGCTTCTCTAATTTGTGTAATTAACAGCACCTGTAACTTACCTGTGGCACCTAACAGATGTCGGCAATAACTAAATCACACTTGCAGCCAGTTGACATGGGTTAAAGTTGACTCAACCTCTGTCCTGTGTCCTTGTGTGTACCACATTGAGCATGGAGAAAAGAAAGAAGACCAAAGAACTGTCTGAGGACTTGAGAAACCAAATTGTGAGGAAGCATGAGCAATCTCAAGGCTACAAGTCCATCTCTAAAGACCTGAATGTTCCTGTGTCTACCGTGCGCAGTGTCATCAAGAAGTTTAAAGCCCATTGCACTGTGGCTAACCTCCCTAGATGTGGATGGAAAAGAAAAATTGACAAGAGATTTCAACGTAAGATTGTGCGGATGTTGGATAAAGAACCTTGACTAACATCCAAACAAGTTCAAGCTGCCCTGCAGTCTGAGGGTACAACAGTGTCAACCCGTAATATCCGTCGGCATCTGAATGAAAAGGGACTGTATAGTAGGAGACCCAGGAAGACCCCACTTCTTACCCCGAGACATAAAAAAGCCTAAAATGTTTTGAAAGAATGTTCTCAGGTCAGATGAGACAAAAGTAGAGCTTTTTGGGCAAAGGCATCAACATAGAGTTTCCAGGAGAAAAAAAGAGGCATTCAAAGAAAAGAACACGGTCCCTACAGTCAAACATGGTGGATGTTCCCTGATGTTTTGGGGTTGCTTTGCTGCCTCTGGCACTGTACTGCTTGACCGTGTGCATGGCATTATGAAGTCTGAAGACTAGTGTTGAGCATTCCGATACTGCAAATATCGGATATCGGCCGATATTCGCTGTATCGGAATTCCGATACCGAGCACCGATATTTTTTCAATATCGGATGCCGGAATTGGAAGTCCCTATAATGCTATGAGCCACTGTTGTGGCTGTGATTGACTGCTGAAATGATGTCATCATGATGCGCGGTCTGTGCGCATCATGATGCGCGGTCTGTGCCGACTGCGGGGGGTCTGTGCCGACTGTCGGTGGTCTGTATGGGCCTCTTGGGGATCTGTACAGGCCTCTCGGGGGCCTGTGCCAGCTGCCGGTGGTCTGTACGGTGCTCTCGGGGGCCTGTGCCCTCTGCCAGTGGTCTGTATGGGCCTCTAGGGGGTCTGTGCCGGCTGCCGGCGGTCTGTACGGGCCTCTCGGGGGCCTGTGTCGGCTGTCGGTGGTCTGTGCTGGCTGCCAGGGGCCTGTGCCGGCTGCCGGTGATCTGTACGGGCCTCTCAGGGGCCTGTGCCGGCTGTTGGTGGTCTGTGCCGGCTGTCGGTGGTCTGTGCGGGCCTGCCGAGGGTCTTGTGTGTGTGCAGGCATTGTTCGATGGGACTGCAAATCCCATCGGGCGATGCCTGCTATAATGACAGTGATTGACACATTAGCCAATGATGGGACAGCACAGGCCCCGATAGTCGGCACAGACCCCCGAGAGACCCGCACAGAACCCCGCCCGCACACACAGACACGCACAGTATCAGCCCACGCACCTCCCACACTCTTCACCCCTCCCAAACAGGATGTACAAGGCAAGAAAGGGTTTTTTTTAATTACTATATTTCTGTCCCATTGACTTGAATGGGACTTCCGGTATCGGAATCGGCGATACCGATACTTTTTGGGGTATCGGGCCGATCCAAATCCGATCTGATATTTCTGAATATCGGATGGTATCGCTCAACACTATTGAAGACTACCAACAAATTTTGCAGCATAATGTAGTGCCCAGTGTGAGAAAGATGCATCTCCCTCAGAGGTCATGGGTCTTCCAGCAGGACAATGACCCACAACACACTTCAAAAAGCACTAGAAAATGGTTTGAGAGAAAGCACTGGAGACTTCTAAGGTGGCCAGCAATGAGTCCAGACCTGAATCCCATAGAACACCTGTGGAGAGATCTAAAAATGGCAGTTTGGAGAAGGCACCCTTCAAATATCAGGGACCTGGAGCAGTTTGACAAAGAAGAATGGTCTAAAATTCCAGCAGAGCATTGTAAGAAACTCATTGATGGTTACCGGAAGCTGTTGGTCGCAGTTATTTTGGCTAAAGGTTGTGCAACCAAGTATTAGGCTGAGGGTGCCAATACGTTTGTCTGGCCCATTTTTGGAGTTTTGTGTGAAATGATCAATGTTTTGCTTTTTGCTCCATTCTCTTTTGTGTTTTTTCATTTAAGACAAATTAAATGAAGATAATAATACCAAAGAATTTATGTTTGCAATCATTTTCAGGAAGAAACTGAATATTATCTGACAGAATTGCAGGGGTGTCAATACTTTTGGCCACAACTGTATATATATATATATATATATATATATATACACAACTCTGGCAAAAATTAATAGACCACTGCACAGTTTTATAAACATCAGCTTCTCTACTTGACACCCACTATCCTAAGATGCACGAGTGCATCATATTATATAGAATCTGCCTATGCGAGTGCATTATCCTGTATGGATGTCTATGGATAGTGCATTATACTATACAGATCTATGGGGAATGCGTTATACTACATAGAGTCTGCCTATGTGGGTGCTTTATGCTATATAGAGTTTGCCTATGGGGAGTGCATTATACTATAGAGAACTATGGGAGTGCATTATACTATATAGAGACTGCCTATGGGAGTCTATTACACTATATAGAGTCTGCCTATGAAGAGTACATTATACTATAAAGAGTCTGCCTATGGGGATTGTATTATACCATATAGATTCTGCTTAATAGAAATGCATTATGCTGTATAGAGTTTGACTATGGGGTGCATTATACTATATGGTGGCCTATGGGGTGTGCATCATACTACATAGAGTCTGCCTATGGGGACTGCATTATAATATATGGAGACCTATGAAGAGTGCATTATACTACAGCTCTGGCAAAAAATTAAGAGACCACTGCCAGTTTTATAAAAATCAGCTTCTCTACATGTCTGACAGCCATTCCATTCCCAGTTGAATTCCAACCAGAGTACACCTCATTCGTCTATGTAATGTGCTTCTGATTAGGTGATCACCTGAACCAAATCATATTTAATGAAGGAAAGTATAAAAAACCTTGTTGTGGTGTTCACAATCCTCTTGCAATAAGACAAGCTGGATGGCAAAACAAGTTGCGAGTCTGAGCTGCAAGTAAGACAGCACCCCGAGAAACCCCGAGACCCTTTACCCCATGCAGGGATCTGGAATTACAGCGGAGCCCAAGGGGTAGCTGCCTATGAGAGCAGCAGACCGGAGCAGGACGGTCACTAGGAACGGACTATTAAATGGAACCAAAAGCGTAATCAGGAGTCCAAGTCAAAACCGGGTGAGCAGCAGAGGTACAAAATCGGCAGGCTGTAGAAGTGTCGAAAAATCCAAGCTAAGGTCAGAGTCAAAACTGGGTGAGCAGCAGAGGTAAAAAATCGGCAGGATGTAGAAGGGTCAAAAAATCTAAGTTAAGGTCAGAGTCAAGACCGGGAAAGCAGCAGAGGTACAAAATTGGCAGGCGTAGAAGGGTCGAAAAATCAAAGCTAAGGTCAGAGTCAAAATAGTAATTCACACTAGATCACTGGGGAAACCAAGATTATATCTGGCGGCCTGCAGGACAGGCTCCAAAGTATTTTAAGGACACGGCTACCTCTCATAGGCTCACAGCCTGATAACCTCATCTGGACTGCCCCCAGAACCAGGCCAGACGGTGATGCATGACTGGCACCGACCCCTTCACCTCTGACAGAAGAGCGAAGCCTGGGCCCACCAGACACCTTCTCTGTTACCACCCTCACCCACAGGAGAAACCCGGCGATGCCCAATGACAGAGGCATGCGTCAAAGGAGCAGGACCATATGCGGATATAGCCCTCCTATCACCGGCACCACCAGTCGAAGGAGTATGGCGACCCCCATAGAGGGGCCTCCTGACCCTCAAAACCTAGTTTGTTGGGATGAAGGAGATGAAACTTCCTGATCAAACCCTTGGCATGGACGTTACTGGCAGGCACCCAGGACCTTTCCTCCGGACCGTAGCACTTCCAATGTACCAGATACTGCACGGATCCTCTCACTAAGCGGGAATCAAGGATTATTTGGACTTCGTATTCCAAAGCACCCCCGACCAAATCCAGAGGAGGAGGGGACTTGACAGGATGAATCAGAGAGTGGTACAATTTGAGAAGGGACTTATGGAATACATTGGGCAGTTTAAATGATTGAGGGAGCTTCAGATGAAAGGCTACTGGGTTAATTACTGTACCTCAATAATTTCATACGGACCAATAAACAAGGGACCTAGTTTGGCAGACGGCACTTTGAGCTTAATATTCTTTGTAGAGAGCCAAACTTTGTCCCCAACTCCCTGGTCCGGGCCCTTGGAGCGCCGTCTATTAGCAGAAGAAGCTTGTCTAGTCTGAGCCCCTTTCAAGTTAGCGTTGATTTCCAACCAGATAGTTTTTAACTGATCTATGGACCTTTCTACCCCAGGGGAATCTGACATCTTAGAAGAAAACGAACCAAAGTGCGGGTGCAGCCCATGATTACAGTAAAAAGGGGTAGTCTTCATGGACTCCTGGTACTGATTATTCATGGCAAACTCTGCTAGCGGCAGGTGTTCCACACAATCGGACTGATGCTCAGAGATATAACAATGTAGATATTGCTCAAGAGCTTGGTTGGTGCGCTCGGTTTGACCATTGGTTTCAGGGTGATAGGCAGAGGAAAAGGACAATTCAATTCCAATCCATTTACAGAATGCCCTCCAAAATTTTGAAACGAACTGGGTGCCCCTGTCGGACACAATATTCACAGGAGCACCATGCAATCATACAACATGAGTAATGAATAGTTTGCTCAGGGTCTCGGAATTAGGTAAACCAGATAGAGGAACAAAATGACACTGCTTGCTGAATCTATCCACCACCACCCAGATACACAAGTTCCCTTCTGAGAGCGGTAGGTCAGTAATAAAGTCCATGGAGATATGAGTCCATGGACCTTCACGGGTAGGCAAGGACTGAAACCACCCGGCAGGGCGATTATGGGGAGACTTAGCGCAAGCACAGGTTTCACAAGCCAGTACATAATCCTTACAGTCCTTTACTATAGTAAAGCAAGTCCTATACTATAGGCAAAACAAGTGCTCGTAATATCCCAAAAGTAATAGGTGTAACGTCCATCTGTTGCGAGTCTGAGCTGCAAGTAAGACAGCACCCCGAGAAACACCGAGACCCTTTACCCCCATATAGGGATCTGGAATTACAGCGGAACCCAAGGAGTAGCTGCCTATGAGAACAGAGGATCCGAGCAGGACGGTCACTAAGAAGGGACTATTAAACGGAACCGAAAGAGTAGTCAGGAGTCCAAGTCAAAACCGGGCGAGCAGCAGAGGTACAAAATCGGCAGGCTGTAGAAGGGTCGAAAAATCCAAGCTAAGGTCAGAATCAGAATAGTAATTCACTCTAGATCACTGGGGAAACCAAGACTATATCTGGTGGCCTACAGGACAGGCTCCAAAGTATTTGAAGGACACGGCTACCTCTCATAGGCTCACAGCCTGATGGCCTAATCTGGTCCGCCCTCAGAACCAGGCCAGATGGCGATGCATGACTGGCACCAAGCCCTTCACCTCTGACAGAAGAGCGAAGCCTGTGCTCACCAGACGCCTGCGCAAGGACCCCTTCTCTGTCACCAACATCACCCAGAGGAGAAACACGGTGATGCCTAACGACAGAGGCATGCATCAAATGAGCGGGCCCATATGAGGATGCAGCCCTTCTATCACCGGCACCACCAGTCGAAGGAGTCCTGCGCCTCCCAGTGGCTGAGGACGGAGCACCAGCCACCGAGTCCAACTGAGACGTGACAGTAGGAATAAAAAAATAACTTTTAATCATGCCAAAGGAGTTGAAAAGAGAAGTCTTGAGTGAGGAAAAGAAGGGCTCATTTCTGGTTTTACTAGCAGAGGGCTACAGTGAACATCATGTTGCCTCCATCCTTAAAATTTCTAAGATAGCAGTCCATTACAACAAGATCAAGCAACAGACATTGGCGACAACAAAGCTACAGACTGGCAGAGGGCAAAAACGACTGTCCACTGACAGGGATGATCGTCATCTTATTCAAATGTCACTCAGCAACCGCAGGATGACATCAAGTCACCTACAAAAGGAATGGCAAATGGCAGCTGGGGTGAAGTGCACGGTAAGAACAGTTTGTAACAGGCACCTAGAGGCAGGGCTCAAGTCATGTAAACTACAAATAAGCCTTACATCAATGAAAAGCAAATAAAAGCCAGGCTGAAGTTTGACAAAGACCATAAGGATTGGACCATAGAGGACTGGAGTAAGGTAATCTCTGATGAGTCTAATTTTCAGCTTTGCCCAATGCCTGGTTGTCTAATGGTTATACGGAGACCTGGAGATGCATACAAGCCACAGTGTCTTGCACCCACTGTGAAATTTGGTGGAGGATCGATGATGATCTGGGGATGCTTCAGCAAGGCTGCAATTGGACAGGTTAATCATTGCGAAAAATGAATCAAGCCGCATACAAGGTTATCCTGGAAAAACTGTGGATTCCTTCTGCTCAGGCAATGTTCCCTAACTCTGACGACTGTTTTTTCCAGCAGGACAATGCGTCATGCCACACAGCTAGGTCAATCAATGTGTGAATGAAGGACCACCACATCTTATCCCTGTCATGGCCAGCCCAATCTCCAGACCTGAACCCCATTTAAAACCTCTGGAATGTAATCAAGAGGAAGATGGATAGTCACAAGCCATCAAACAAAGAAGAACTGCTTAAATTTTTGTACCAGGAGTGGCATAAGGTTAAACAAAAGCAGTGTGAAAGACTGGTGGAAATTATGCCAAGACGCATGAAGGCTGTGATTAAAAATTATGGTTATTCCACAAAATATTGATTTCTGTACTCTTCCTGAGTTAAAAAAAATTAGAATTGTTGTTTCTAAATGAATGTGAACTTGTTTTCTTAGCATTATTTGATATTTGCAAGCACTGCATTTTTTTTGTTATTTTGACCAGTTTTCATTTTCTGAAAATAAATGCAAAATTTAGTGCTTGGAAATTCGAAGAGATGTTGTCAGTAGTTTATAGAATAAAGGACCAATTTACATTTTACTCAAAAATATGACAATAAAGAGAAAAATCTGACAAAATGAAAATTTTGCAGTGGTCTTTTAATTTTTGCCAGAGCTGTATGTATATACACTCACTGGCCACTTTATTAGGTACACCATGCTAGTAACGGGTTGGACCCCCTTTTGCCTTCAGAACTGCCTCAATTCTTCGTGGCAGAGATTCAACAAGGTGCTGGAAGCATTCCTCAGAGATTTTGGACCATATTGACATGATGGCATCACACAGTTGGCGCAGATTTGTCGGCTGCACATCCCTGATGCGAATCTCCCGTTCCACCACATCCCAAAGATGCTCTATTGGATTGAGATCTGGTGACTGAGGAGGCCATTTGAGTACAGTGAACTCATTGTCATGTTCAAGAAACCAATCTGAGATGATTCGAGCTTTATGACATGGCGCATTATCCTGCTGAAAGTAGCCATCAGATGCCTGTTCTTAGCTGAGAGGAGTGGTACCCAGTGTGGTCTTCTGCTGCTGTAGCCCATCTGCCTCAAAGTTCGACGCACTGTGCGTTCAGAGATGCTCTTCTGCCTACCTTGGTTGTAACGGGTGGCAATTTGAGTCACTGTTGCCTTTCTATCAGCTCGAACCAGTATGCCCATTCTCCTCTGACCTCTGGCATCAACAAGGCATTTCCGGCCACAGAACTGCCGCTCACTGGATTTTTTTTCTTTTTCGGACCATTCTCTGTAAACCCTAGAGATGGTTGTGTGTGAAAATCCCAGTAGATCAGCAGTTTCTGAAATACTCAGACCAGCCCTTCTGGCACCAACAATCATGCCACGTTCAAAGGCACTCAAATCACCTTTCTTCCCCATACTGATGCTCGGTTTGAACTGCAGGAGATTGTCTTGACCATGTCTACATGCCTAAATGCACTGAGTTGCCGCCATGTGATTGGCTGATTAGAAATTAAGTCTTAACACACAGTTGGACAGGTGTACCTAATAAAGTGGCCAGTGAGTGTATATATATATATATATATATATATATACAGTATATATATATATATTATATACAGTACAGACCAAAAGTTTGGACACACATTCTCATTCAAGAGTTTTCTTTATTTTCATGACCATGAAAATTGTAGATTCACTTTGAAGGCATCAAAACTATGAATTAACACATGTGGAATTATATAATTAACAAAAAAGCGTGAAACAACTGAAAATGAAAAAAGTGGTTTGGTACCGTGTTAGCCAGTAGCGGTGGCGAGTGGGTTAATCTAACAAAGGGTTAATGTCACCATTCGATTGTAAGGTGACATTAACCCTTTGTTAGATTAACCCATCCGCCACTGCTACAGGGAAATGGGAAGCCCACACATTTTTAACAACGAATTAACCCCTTGAAATAACAACTACAACTCCCAAATTTTGCACACAAACGCTCATCTAATTATTAGTCAGGGACATATTGAAAAACATGAAATGAAATGCTTTACTGAATGTAAACCATGTGTCATTTCATGTCGGGTTGGGGAATGATTTGATAGAAGCCGGCAATTTAATTAGCGGCTATTCTGCTATGAAGAACTCTGTGAAATATAAATATATATATATATGTTTGTCTCAATGACTTGTGTGTATATATATATATATATATGCATTCTATGTGTCTATATCTATTATTTCGTTTCTGATAGAAACCCTGTCATAGGGCTCCATTATATGTCCATTCTGCAAGGCGGCGACAAAATCTCCCCATACGGATTGCATACGGATGCCATACGGATTACATACGGATGCAGGCATGCGCAAAATACGCACCCACACCTTGCTTACGGATGACATATGGAGCACTATTTAGGGGTCATTCATCCGTATTTCGCATGTAAACTATGGACCGTATTTTGTGTCGGTTAGTGTGACCCCGGCCTTACTCTTCTGCCCTGCTCCTGATTGTTACCTTACGAGACACGGCCCTCTGGCCTTGATGCTGAGTGCTGCTAAACATTTAATATCTACCCTTTGGAAAGATCCACTCCCACCTTCCATCTCCGAATGGATTGAAAAAATCAAACTTATTTATAGACTAGAGGAACTCTCAAGCTGGGAAGCCCACTCATACCCTCTATTTTTTGAGAATTGGGCTACATGGAGGAAAAAAATTAATTATACTTAAGTCCCCAACACCGATTTGTCTTATCTATCTTCTCACCACCAACTTTTTGGTGGTTTACGGGTCCTTGCTTCTTGACCACTGGCCATTAGCTTATTTGTCTCTGGGGATCATTTACATCCCTTCCGAATTGCTGCTTGGACCACTCAACCGAGGCTATAGCCTCTCGACGGCCTAAGTACTAAAGTACTAAGGCATTAAATTTACCTAGAAATCTTTTATTGATGTACCAATGTGTAGTTATGTTGTTTGGTTAACAATTTTTTCTGTAATTTTGACATAGCTTGTTATTCACGTGGTGTCCATATGTTCAATGTTCTATGTCTTGCAGCTTGCTAACCATCTAACTGCTTTTACTTAAAGTCATTCTCAGCTGTATTGTTCATTTTGTCAATTCTTCAATAAAGAAATATATTACAAAAACAAAATCATACAATGTGATTTTCTGTTTTTTATTTTTACATTCTGTCTCTCACAGTACATGTACCTACGATAAAAACTACAAACCTCTCCATTCTTTGTTGGAGGTAAATCTTGCATAATAGGCAGTGTATCAAAAACTTATTTTCCAGACTGTATATATATATATATATAGGGAATGATACTGGTAGGCATTATTGCAGAAGGTTTATCTGTAGTAGAGAGGTTTTAGCTACTCTCTTTTTTAATTTTTAGAGTAGCTAGCGTAATTGGGTCAAGTTTCAAGTGAACGGGGGTAGTAAGTCGTTCCAGATATATTGGAGCGTATTTCTCTCAAGGAGAAGTTCCAAGTTGGCATGGGAAGGGGATTGTAGATTTAATGCAAGCTTTAACCATCTAGCAATGTGTTTGGCTTTAGGGTAGGCCTCAAAATCCGGAAAGTTTAAACCCCCCGAAAGTTTCGGTAGAGATAATAGCCTACGAGATAGTCTAGGTTTTTTTGAATCTCCAGACATACTGTGAGATGAGTCTCTGGATAGTTGCGAAGAATACCTTAGGAAGCGCAATAGGCACCATGGTCATAGTATACAATATTTTAAGGGAAATATATGCTTTGATGACATTCACTCTTCCCATCCAGGAGAGATAGGGGTGATCATAGGACTTTAACTGCTTCTCAATTATTTTAATTAGATTGACGAAATTTACCCTATAAAAATACGAAGGGTATTTGGTAAGAAAGATCCCTAAGTATTTTATATGATTTATGGGCCATTTGAAAGGGGTGGTCTCCTTTAAGAAAGCTATTTCATCAGCTGGGGCTGATATGTTCAGAGATTCTGATTTGTCCCAATTGATTTTAAAGTCTGATAACTCACTAAGGCTGGTTTCACATTAGCGCTTTTTAAGCGCACGCACGGCCGGGGGTAGCTCCGCCCCCGAGCCGGCTCTCTGCCCGGCGTGCCCGCCCCTTGCTTGTAGCGCCGCCTCCTAGCGCACAGCGGCCCCTGCGATCGGCGCACCCTATCTTTAGCATAGGGTGCGCAGATCGTGCGCAGGCCGTGCGCTAGTTGCGCTTTGACCTGCGCTGCGCACTTCTGACGGTGCGCCGTGCGCGCCAAAATCCGAAAAGTTTGATTTTGGCGCGAACGGCGCACCGTCAAAAGTGCGCAGCGCAGGTCAAAGCGCAACTAGCGCACGGCCTGCGCATGATCTGCGCACCCTATGCTAAAGATAGGGTGCGCCGATCGCAGGGGCCGCTGTGCGCTAGGAGGCGGCGCTACAAGCAAGGGGCGGGCACGCCGGGCAGAGAGCCGGCTCGGGGGCGGAGCTACTCCCGGCCGTGCGTGCGCTTAAAAAGCGCTAATGTGAAACCAGCCTAAATCTGTTTAACAGTGCAATGAGATTATGTGTTGCTGCCTTGGGTTCAGTAAGGAGGATCAGCAAATCATCTGCAAATGCTATGCATTTTTGATCGGAATGCTTGATTTTTAATCCCTTGATATCTGGGTTTTGCCGGATAGCCTGGATTAATGTTACTAAAATGAAAAGGGTGGGTGAGAGGGGGCAGCCTTGCCGCGTACCATTTCGAATATCAAAAGACTGAGAATAAATTCCATTGAATTTTATCTTTGCGGAGGGGGCTGAGTATAAAAAGAATATTGCTCTAACGAAGTTGTTGGGGAACTCAAATTTTTCAAGCGTCTTTTCCATGTAGTGCCAGTTAACGCAGTCGAATGCCTTTTCGGCGTCAGTTGAAAGGAGGGCCAATGAAGTTTTGGTTTTTAGGGCGTAGTTAATAGAATGAAGAACCCTAGCTGTGTTATCTTTTCCCTCCCTCCCTTTAACAAATCCCGCCTGGTTGGGATGAATTAGATCAGGCAGAAAGCGACTCCTTCTAGCAGCTAGGATTTTTGCCCAAAGCTTGACATCCATGTTTAATAGGGATATGGGGCGGTAACTACCACACAGCACAGGGTCTTTACCCTCCTTTGGTATAATGGTAATGAAAGCTTCCAACACTTGTTTGGATAGTGGAGTACCATTTAATAGCTCATTAAACAAATTAGATAAGTGTGGGGATAAAATTTCCCAGAACGTTTTGTAATATATAGTCGGAAGTCCATCAGGCCCTGGAGATTTGCCATTAGGAATCGATCTAAGGGTGTCAAGGATGTCTTGTGACGTGATTAGGGCTAGTAGCGATTCCTTGTCCATAGGTTTAAGTTTAGGTAGATTAAGTGAGGAAAGGAAAGCTAAGATTTTGTTTTCTGCCACCAAAGGGTCTAGCATCGAGGGAGGTCTTGGTAGATTGTAGAGGTTTTCATAAAACCATTAGAAAGCTTGTGCTATGTCTGAAGTATTAGAGACTGTTTGAGAGTTTCCAGTTTTGATTTTCTGTATAAATATTTGATCTATATGTTATTTTAAAAGCGAGGAAGTGAGCTTGCTACCTTTGTTGCCATGGATATAAAATTTCTGCTTGTATCTCAAGTAGGTGTTGGCAGTGCGAATGTTTAGAATGTCTTTTAGTTTGTTCCTTAATTCTTTCAAAGAATCTTGGACCTGGGCCGCAAGGGATTTCTTATGTATAGTTTCAAGACTATTTATTTGATGGATCAGGGATAATATTTCTTTGTCTCTACTTCATTTTATGTAAAAACCAAGAGCAATGAATTCTCCTCTGATCATGGCCTTGTGAGCTTCCGATAGCATAGGCTGCGGTGTATCTGGGTGGATGTTTTCTTTAAAAAATAAGTCCAGTGTTCTTTTAATTCTTTCAAGGTTTTTATCATTATCTAGGAGGGTCTCATTCAGTCTCCACACCCCCATGGGTTTGGGAAGCGAGGTGATGGTAATGTCTAGATATATTGGTGCATGGTAAGAGATTGTAATGGGGCCTATGTGGGTTTTATTTACCAAGGGGAGTGTGTGATGTTGGATAAACAGGTAGTCTAATCTTTGGTATGAATTGTGAGAAGGGGAGAAAAAGGTGTAGTCTTTTGTCTCTGGGTTATTGGTTCTCCAGGGGTCTATGAGGTTTAGGGAGTTTAAAGAGATAATTATCTTCCTGATCGCTCTTTGAGAAACATTTTTAGAGCTCGATGATGAGTCTTGAAAGGGATTTAAGGTGATGTTCAGGTCCCCCCCCCCACTAAAAGGATTCCTTCATTAAATAACGCCAAAATATCCAAAGTTTTAGACAGCCAAAGATCTTGATGTTTGTTGGGGGCATAAAGGTTGCAAAGGGTCACCATTGTGTTGGCCAATAAGCCTTTTACCATTATGTACCTGCCTTCTGGATCTGAGAGTGAGTCTTTCCATTTGAAAGGAAGGTTCTTTGATAAGGCAATACTGACCCCCTTAGAAGCAGAGGAACTATTGCTGTTAAACCATGTCAGGAAAGGAGAACGAGAAGTGTCTGGGGAACGACCTATTTTAAAGTGGGTCTCCTGAAGGAAGGCAATTTTTATGTTATTTTTCTTGAGTAATGAAATTATTTGGCTTCTCTTGGATGGGGAATTTATTCCCTTCACATTGAAAGAGGCTATTGTCAGCCCACCTGAAGAATCGTGATTAGCCATAGGGTGAGCGTAAGCGTGAAAATGGGGGTAGACGGCCTAGATTGTACCAATGTAAGAACATCAAAAAGCAGTACAAACAACAAATGAACAACATGCAAACTGTTATCAACAAAATGAATCTTATCTGCTGCAGGGGGGGAACCCAGCTTCGAATCGAATGCAGATAACACAGTCCATAAGGAAATGGAAATAGCATACAGTGGTGATTACCTAAGTAACAAGAGAGTTAGGGGCAAAAACTACTTAACGGTGAGAGATTCGTAGGTAACCTAAGGGAAGAAAAGGTTAATAGAAGGCGAGAGCCCGCTTGACCAAGTGAGAAAAGCAATGCTACTCAAAACCAGAGTGGGGGGAATGAGCTTATCGATCCCCTCCAGATATTGGGGCTCAGGGCTCCAGAGGCATTGAAGAAAAGAAAACATCAATCTGCAGGATGTCTTTGTCCCTGTTTCTTGGTTCTAAAAGAAGCTGAAGGAAAAAAAAGGGCGCAATAGGGTCTTATCTGGGTGGTATTGAGAATAAATGGTAGGAAGTTCACTCACCTTTTCCAGGAGGAAGAAGTATTAGAAACTTCGAAACGCGTTGGGAATTAAACTGTTAAAACCCTTCATGCTGTACTACTGAACTTTGTCAAGCAGCGCACAGTGAGTCCGAAAAAAATATATTATCCATGAGGATTTGTTTCTTGGTTCTGGGAGAGCCCAGTTTCTTCTGCGTGGACCACGTCTCTGCCTTCTGTAGCTGTGGGAAAGTATAATTCACCTCCAGCGGTATCCAGGAGGGGACCTCCACTGGAGAAATCTACAACAGGTCCCTGGCCTTATGGAGATCTTTTGGTGAACAGATAGCTATCTGTCTCCCATCTTTTATAATTGCAATTCCAAATGGGAACAGCCATCTGTAGGGGAGCTTGTGCGATCTCAAAGTGTCCAGAAGAGGTTTCATCAGCCTTCTTTTAGCCAGCGTCGAAGGGGCTATGTCTTGAAACATCTGGAAAGGGGAGTTGTCGCACATTAAAGGGGCCATCTCTCTAGCCTTAGTCAGTATAGCATTTGTTTCTACAAGCTGAGAACCCCACAGATAATGTCCCTTGGTGGATCTTGTGGTTTTGGTTTTAGCGCTCTGTGTACTCTCTCTCTGACTATTTTGTCCACCCTGTCCCTTGTGACTTTTTCAAGAGCTTCACTGGCAAAACTCTCAGAAATTCCTTTTATTCTCACATTCTTCCTTCTGCTTCTGTTTTCCTGGTCTTCAATTGCCAGAAGGGTAGTGTTTAGTTGCTTTTGGTGGTGGGAGACTTGCTCGTGCAACGTTTCCGAGAACTCTATCAGCTCAGTTTGGGCGGATTCAAGCGTCTCCACTCTTCCCCCCTATATGTTTTAGATCAGATCTGATTCCAGATATCTCCTGCAGCAGCGGCTTCATAGCTTGGGCCAGTGATTTCTTTAAGAAGGACCTGGAGATGGGGGCGCTGTCCGAAGGTCGGGAATCGCAGTCAGAGCTATCTTCATCTGAGTCTGAGGACTCGGAGCACGGCTGCTCCATCTCTTCGTTTAAAGTTTTTTTCAGTGCTGGTTGTGAGATACATTTTTTCTTTAGGTATTTATCAAGCTCCTCTTGTGCATTCGCTTTGCCACTATCAGGAAATGCTTTAACACGCTCCTTATTTGTTTTAACCATGGCTGATTATGAGCGTGAATTACATAAAATCACCACTGGAACCTGAAAAAAGTTTACTGAAACATTTTCGGTTTTGGTATGATCATTTTTGTTAAGGAGGCGGTTAATTCATCCCTTATCATTGAGTAGTGCTGGCAAGAGAGAGGTCAATGGCAATGGAGGAACAGCCAAAAAAATTAATTGATAAAGGTAAAAGGGAGAAATAGGAAGAGAAAACGCAATTGCGTTTCGCCACTGGATGGAGCAGTCTCGCTGTATATCAGCCTTGAATTGCACGTGGCAAAAAGAAAATGTCATCTATGCTGCTTAAAACAATGAGAGATACGTGCGCCAGCACAGTCTCAATAGCCGGAAGGAACCATCACCCCCACCTGGGTGTCAATTGTATGAATGGCGGCTGAATAAAAATATTTGTGGGAGTCTATAATGGGTCTCAGTGCTGGAAACCAGTTTCCTGTGTGGCAATGAGAGTTGCCCCTAGGGTTAATTATGTGGGGGGTATCCAAGCTCTCTTGCCTTGTTCACTTTGCCGGCGCCCCCAATTTCTTATTCACAGTAGGGAGAGGGGGGATTGCGGCCGTCACCCCAAATAAGGGCAGAGGACTCACCACACCAGCGGAGGAGAGGTTATGTCCCATCGGTCCTCCAGGTCACTAGCGTCCACTCCAGCTGTCGCAGATCACTTTGGCACCAGGCTGTGTCTTCCCCTTCTCCTGGGACTCCTGACGGCCGACCACAGATCACTACAAGCTGCCACCTCGCCCATTGCAGGGACAGCCAAGGACGTCCGGATGCACCAGGCCTTCCCGCTGTCAGATGGGTCTCATCATGGCAGTCTCCTTTACCTCTGCTTCCAGAGAGTTCCCGCCGCTGCAGGCTCTGCTGGTTCCACCGCTCCTCTGTATCTTCGCACCGGAGGGGAAGGTCCTTCCTGCTCGCTGCCTCCCGTCCAGACAGGCCTCAGCAAACACCTCTGCTCTGCGGCCTGCACTGCTTCTTTTCCCGCCCTAGGCCTCACTCGCTGCAGCAGTTCAGGTACCAGGCAAATGAGCCTGTCTGGGTCACGCTTCAGTGTGAGTGTCTCTTAGAGTTCCACCAGGCGCAATTGAGGTGTTTGTAGGGTTAATTCACGGCTGATTTAGCTGGTTTTTATGGCCGAGGTCCGGGAACTCAGCCACCATAAGTCGTCTCCCAGTCATGCCTAGGCCACGCCCCCATATGATTTTGTTTTTAACCCCTTTACTCCCAAGCATAGTTTGCATGTTAATGACCGGGCCAATTTTTACAATTCTAACCACTGTCCCTTTATGAAGTAATAACTCTGGAGTGCTTCCATGAATCCTGGTGATTCTGACATTGTTTTTCTCATGACATATTGTTCTTCACGTCATTGGTAAAAAAAATTTGATATAACTTGCGTTTATTTGCGAAAAAAATGGAAATTTGGCAAAAGATTTTAAAATTTCACAATTTTCAAAATTTGAATTTTCATGCCCTTAAATCACAGAGATATGGCACACAAAATACTTAATAAGTAACATTTCACACATCTTTACTTTACATCAGCACAATTTTGGAACCAAAATTATTTTTTGTTACGAAGTTATAAGGGTTAAAATTTGACCAGCGATTTCTCATTTTTACAATGCCTTTTTTTTAGGGATCACATCACATTTGAAGGAACTTTGAGGAGTCTATATGATAGAAAATACCCAAAAGTGACACCATTCTAAAAAGTATACCCCTCAAGGTGCTTAAAACCACATTCAAGAAGGTTATTAACCCTTCATGTGCGTCACAGGAATTTTTTGAATGTTTGAAAAAATGAACATTTAACTTTTTTTCACAAAAAAATTTCTTTGGGTCCAATTTGTTTTATTTTGCCAAGGGTAACAGGAGAAATTGGACCACAAAAGTTATTGTGCAATTTGTCCTGAGTACGCTGATACCTGATATGTGGGGGGGAACTACTGTTTCGGCGCATGGCAGAGCTTGGAAGGGAAGGGGTGCCGTTTGACATTTTCAACACAAAATTGGCTGGAATTGAGATCGGGTGTCATGTCGCGTTTCGATAGCCCCTGATGTGCCTAAACAGTGGAAACCCCTGACAAGTGACCCCATTTTGGAAACTAGACCCCCCAAAGAACTTATCAACATGTGTGATGAGCACTTTGAACCTCCCTGTGCTTCACAGAAGTTTGAAACACCCAGGTGTGACAATAAAAAAATATATATATTATTTCCACAAACATGATATTTTTGCCCCCAATTTTTTATTTTCCCAAGGGTAACAGGAGAAATTGTACCTCAAAAGTTGTGCAATTTGTCCTGAGTATGCTGATACCCCATATGTGGGGCTAAACCACTGCTTGGGTGCATGGCAGAGCTTGGAAGGGAGGGAGCACCGTTTGACTTTTTCAACGCAGAATTGGCTGGAATTGAGATCAGATGCCATGTCGCATTTGGAGAGCCCCTGATGTGCCTGAACAGTGGAAACCTCCCAATTCTAACTCCAACCCTAACTCCAACACACCCCTAAACCTAATCCCAACCCTAACCATAGCCCTGACCCTAACACTAACCCTAACCCTAGTCCTAACCATAATGGTAAAATGGAAATAAATACATTTTTTAAAATTTTCTTATTTTCCTAACTATGGGGGTGATAAAGGGGGTTTTGACTTACTATTTTTTATGTTTGGCAACTGTCACACGCTAAAAGATGCTTTTTATTGCAAAAAATAGTTTTTGCATCACCACATTTTGAGAGCTATAATTTTTCCGTATTTCTACCCGCAGAGTTATGTGAGGTCTTATTTTTTGCAGTACGAGTTGACGTTTTTATTGGTACAATTTCCAGGCACATGACATTTTTTGATCGCTTTTTATTCTGATTTTTTGAAGCCAGAAAGAACAAAAACCAGCAATTCATGAATTTCTTTTGGGGGGGGCGATTACATGGTTCCGCGTGTGGTAAAATTGATAAGCAATTTTATTCTTCGGGTTAGTACGATTACAGCGATACCTCATTTATATCATTTTTTTATGTTTTGGTGCTTTTATACAATAAAAACAATTTTATATAAAAAAAACAATTATTTTTCCATGGCTTTATTCTGCGAGCTATAACTTTTTTATTTTTTGCTGATGACACTGTGTGGTGGCTCGTTTTTTGTGGGACAAGATGACGTTTTCAGTGGTGCCACGTTTATTTATAACCGTCTTTTTGATCTCATGTTATTGGACTTTTTGTTCGGTGGTATGATTATAAAGCATTGTGTTTTGCCTTGTTTTTTTTTTAAAGGGTTCACTAAAGGGGTTACCTAGTGGGACATTTTTATAGAGCAGGACGTTATGAACATGTGTTATGAATGGGAAACCGAGGAGGGAAAAAAGACAACAAGCTAAGTCTCAGAAAACAAGAGAAGTTGTTAACTATGCAGATTGCAGATCCCTGATCTTAACCGCACAACTAGCAGCAGTCATGGAGCGTTCCTACGTTGGTCCTAGATGCCTCGTCACAACCGGAGAACTACATAAGCCTAAAGCAGGAAAAGAGGAAAACTAACTGCCCCAGAGCAGACCCCAAAGGAAAGACAGCCCCCCACATGTATCGACAGTCAAACAAGATGAAAATACAAACAAAGCCAGGAAAATAGGCTGAGCAAACGATGGGGCCCGGCTAACTAAAAAGGACAGAAAAGGAAAGACACTGTCTGCAATCTGCCAAAAAAACCTACAAAAATATTGTCCAACACTTCTGATAGCAAAATTAACCCTGAAGTCACTAGACTTCTAAACCTATATCAGCACTCTGAAATATTCTGAGACAGAGCAAAAAAGAGGCCAATCTAATAAGGGACAAAAAGCAGATTGGCAAATACTGATTAATAGGAGTGGAATTTCAGTATAGCCCCAGCAGGGGCAGGCTGATTACACAAAAAACTGAATTGACCAACAGGCGCAAGTGTGAACATTAGCAAAAAACAAACTTAACTTGAGAAGACTGAAAGAGAGCTGAAGTCCAGGACCTGAGAAGCAGACTGAATCACCAGCACCCGGATAGGGCGTCGACTGTCTTATATCCAGTCTGATACTCCAGAGATCCAAACGTTATCTTCCTCATCAGGTAGCAGATCACTACCACTTAAACCAACAGCACTACCTCCTGTCACCACTAGAGGGAGAATGGAAGGGGAACTCTCAACTGGTGGAGCAGAAAATGAGTTCATGACAGACATGGCGATACTAAATATGTGTACTTTTATTGTTTTTGCTTTTTTATTTACAAAAAAAGAATTTATTAGGGACTTTTTTTATTTATTTATTTAGGAATTTTTAAAAAAATATTTTTACACATGAATTTTTTTTACTTTATTATATTGTCTTGGGGGGACTTTACTATATAGTGTCAGATCCGCCATCTGACATAGTGTCAGATCAGCCATCTGACAGGCACTGTCAGCGGCTTCTCTGCGCCTGCTCTCAGCAGGCACTGAGAAAGCTGCCTCCCTGCAGGACCCTGTAGGTCCCCGTGGCCATATTGGATCCAATGCGTCCAATGTAACAAAGGGGATAAACAATTAAATTGCATTTTATTGCATGAAAGGGGTATTTGATCACCTACCAAAAATGGAGCAAAAATTCTGGCTCTCACAGATTTCTTAATTTTTTTAAGAAGCCCTTCTCTGCACTCATTACCCAAATTCATTGCACCTGTTACATGTATAAAAGACACCTGTCCACACACTCAATCAGACTCCGACCTCTGAAACATGGCCAAGACCAAAGAGCTGTCAAAGAACACTGGGGATAAAATTGTAGTCCTGCACAAGGCTGGGATGAGCTACAGGAGAATAGGCAGGCAACTTCGTGAGATGGCAACAATTGTTGATACCATTATTAGAAAATGGATGAAACACAAGGTGACTGTCAATCTTTGCCTTGTGGGGTAAAGATGATTCTGAGAATAGTACAACCTCAAGAACAGTGTCCCAATTGTGAAGCATGGTGGGCAAAACATACTTTGGGGGTGCTGTTCCGCAAAGGGGACATGACGACTGGACTGTATTGAAGCGAGGATGGATGGGGTCATGTATCAAAAGATTTTGGCCAACAACCTCCTTCCCTCAGTAAGAGCATTGACGATGGGTGGTGTATTTCTTGGTCCTTGACTGGCCTAGCCAGTCTCCAGAACTGAACTCAATAGAAAATCTTTGGAGGGTGCTGAAACTCAATGTTGCGCAGCAACAGACCAGAAAATGTATGGAGGAGTGGGTCAAAATCTATGCTGCAGTGTGTGCAATCTTAATCAAGAATAGTGATGAGTGAATTTGTTTGGAAAGCAATTGCCAAACATAAATTCGGCACGAATATGGCACACTTGGATTTGTGATCGAAAACACGAGCACATTTGGTAAAAGTGCGGGAAAATATTTGCGTTACCACAAAAGTATTTTCAGCACTTTAGCAATGATAATGGTGGTGTATCATGAACGTTTGGCATGTGTTTGATGAGGGGAGGGGGTTTGAAGAGCTCAGAGGCACGGCGTTCTTGTAAACAGTCTTTTTTTCCTAACTTTATTTGGGCACATAGTGGCTAGTCAATCAGGGCGCAGGAAACACTCACAATGTCCTGACACAACGGCTTGTGTCATTGGCTTCTGAAAACACATGTCCCTCTCCATATACAGTAAATAGCGGACATCTTGCTTTAGCCATTTTGACACCTGTAATAGGGCATAGATGCTGCTCCTGATGCTGGCACTGTTAACAGCAAGATTTTAGCTAGTTAGGTGGTTATATAACAGTCAGATAGCGTAGCTAGATAGTGTCCAGTGTGGCTGTTAAATTTACCTTCCAGCACTTTTTTTGGCCATTACTGAGGTCCATAGACAAAGCCAGCAGGGAACATGTCCTACAAGTGTGTTGTGCAGCACTGCTTCTATTGTGCTCCATGCACGAGTATAACATTCTAATTAATATTTTATCACTTGCTAAATGCAAAACAGCCTGCTGTATCCCACCTTGTCATGTAGTGCTGTGGTGATATAAAAGTGTCTGCAGACCTAAGGCACATTAAAAAATATATAATTTTTTCTCTTGCTCAATGTGAAACAGCCATGTCAGAGAGGCTACTCCTGACGCTGGCACTGTTAACAGCAAGATATTAGCTAGTTAGTTAGTTGGGTAATTGTATATCAGTCAGATAGTGTAGCTAGATAGAGTTCAGTGTGGCTGTTAAATTTACCTTCCATCACTGTCCTACAAGTGTGTTGTGCAGCACTACTTCTATCGTGCTCCATGCACGAGTATCGCATTCTAACTAATATTTTTTCACTAGCTAAATGTAAAACAACCTGCTGTATCCCACCTTTTCATTTAGTGCTGTGGTGATATAAAACTGTCTAAAGACCTAAGGCAAATTAAAAAATATATACTGTATATACTCGTGTATAAGCCAAGATTTTCAGCCCATTTTTTTGGGCTGAAAGTCCCCCTCTCAGCTTATACTCGAGTCATATACCAGGGGGATCGGCGGGGGAGGGGGAGCGGGGGTGTCAGAGATCATACTCACCCCCTCCTGACTCGTCTCTGCAGCCCCCTGCTTGTTCCATGTTCTTGGCGCCCCTGCTCTTCCTGCTTCAGCGGTAACATGGTACCGCTCATTAAAGTCATGAATAGGCGCATATACATGACTTTAATGAGCAGTACCGCGTGACCGCTGAAGCAGGAAGAGCAGCGGTACCGAGAACATTGAACAAGAAGGGGGGCTGCAGAGACGAGCGCCAGGAGGGGGTGAGTATGAACTGGGGGAGCCATATTCACCTGTCCCGGTTGCTGCGCGTCGCTCTGCTGTCTTGTGTCCTCTGCAGTGACATATAGATCAGAGAGCGCGTACTTAGTATGCACCCTCTGCCTGAACAGTCACTGCAGAGCAGGCAGCGCTGATGAGTAGCAGACAGCGACAGAGGTGAGGATACAGTTTTTTGTTTTTTTTTTTATAACAGAGGCAGCGGCAGCAACAGCAATATGATGGGGCCACTCACTGTCCTCATTATCTGGGGCCACACACTGTGCAGCAAAACTGGGGCCACTCACTGTGCAGCATTATCTGGGGCCACACACTGTGCAGTATTATCCGGGGCCACTCACTATCCTCATTATCTGGAGCCACTTACTGTGCAGCATTATCTGGGGTCATTCACTCTGCAGCATTATCTGGGGCCACTCACTGTGCAGCATTATCTGGGGCCACTCACTGTGCAGCAAAACTGGGGCCACTCACTGTGCAGCAATATCTGTGGCCACTCACTGTGCAGCATTATCTGGGGCCACTCACTGTGCAGGAAAACTGGGGCCACTCACTGTGCAGCATTATCTGGGGCCACACACTGTGCAGCATTATCTGGGGCCACACACTGTGCAGCATTATCTGGGGCCACACACTGTGCAGCATTATCTGGGGCCACACACTGTGCAGCATTATCTGGGGCCACACACTGTGCAGCACTATCTGGGGACACTCTCTGCAGCATTATCTGGGGTCACTCACTGTGCAGCATTATCTGGGACCACTCACTGTGCAGCAAAACTGGGGCCACTCACTGTACATCCTAGGCTTATATGTGAGTCAATTAGTTTTCCCAGGTTTTTGTGACAAAATTAGGGGGGTGGACTTATACATGGTTCGGCTTATACACGAGTATATACGGTATATGTTTCTCTGTTGCTCAATGTGAAACAGCCTGCTAAATCCCACCTTGTAATTTTGTGTCTGTGATATGAACCTGTCTGCAGACCTAAGGCACATTAAAAAAAAGTTATAATTTTTCAGTTGCAAAAAGTTAGACAACCCGCCGTATCACACTTTGTCATTTAGTTGGGTTGAAATTAAGTAGCAGAGACTTGATCCAGAGGCCACAAAAAAATTTTCTGTTCTTATCGTCATACAGTAAGGAACCTGACTTTCAAACAGTTTGTAGCATATAGTTTGTTATAGAGGACTGATCAATAGGCCACCAAAAAATTCTTCTGTTCCTAGTGTCATACACTAGGGGACCTGACTTTAAAATAGTTTGTAGCATCTAGTGTGTTACAAAGGCCTGATACATAGGCCATAACAATTCTTCTGTTCCTAGTGTCATATAGAAGGGGACCTTACTTTAAAATAGTTTGTAGCATCTAGTGTGTTATAGAGGCCTGATCCATAGGCCACAAAAAATCCTTCTGTTCTTAGTGTCACACAGTAGGAGACCTAACTTTAAAATAGTTTGTAGCATCTAGTGTGTTATAGAGGCCTGATCCATAGGCCACAAAAATTCTTCTGTTCCTAGTGTCATATAGAAGGGGACCTTACTTTAAAATAGTTTGTAGCATCTAGTGTGTTATAGAGGCCCGATGCATAGGCCACAAAAAATCCTTCTGTTCTTAGTGTCACACAGTAGGAGACCTAACTTTAAAATAGTTTGTAGCATCTAGTGTGTTATAGAGGCGTGATCCATAGGCCACAAAAATTCTTATGTTCCTAGTGTCATATAGAAGGGGTCCTTACTTTAAAATAGTTTGTAGCATCTCGTGTGTTATAGAGGGCTGATCCATAGGCCACAAAAAAAAATTTCTGCTCCTATTGTCATACAGAAGGGGACCTTACTTTAAAATAGTTTGTAGGAGGAGCGTGGCCTAGGCAGCAACAGAGCAAGACATGTGTTGCCTGAGCTCCCAATCTGAGGCCACAAAATATACTATAAAACAGACTTTTCTGGGCAAAAAGACTACACTCCCACTCGCCTGAAGCCCTGAGAGGGGAGAGAGGAGGTGGACTCACCGAATCGCTGAGATCGTTGCTCCAGTGGGAGCGGGCCGGGATTGCTCTAGTGAGGCCGGCGGGCTGGACTGCTCTGGTGAGGCCTGGAGACGCCATCTTTTCCAGGCTGCTGTGATGGAGGAGAGGATAGGCAAAGCTGCTGAGGGGCCGATCCCGACACCTGGCGGAGGCGAACGGAAGCTTTTCGGACCTGCGCTGCCCGGTGGCGGCCGGACGCTTCTTCTCCCTGGCCATGAGTTGCGAGCGTGCGTGACTGGAGGAGAGAGAGCCAGGGAGCCACAGAGACAGCGATGGTGAGTTTGTGAGAAGACGGAGAAGGTGCTCTGAGAGACCTCTGGACCTGGTGGTGTGAGCGGAGCTGCAGAGCCCACCCGGGAGTCTGCAGGCGCATCCTTGCAAAACATACGGTACTGTGCAGCCTCCTTTCTCTTTTCCCGCCATTGAGCGGACGGCGCCATCTTAGAAATAAGAAAAAACAACAACAAGCGCCATATTGAATTCTGCCTGTAGCTATATAGGCTGCTGGGAGCGTCTTAGGACATAAGAACCGAGAGCACCTCTCTGATCTGGGCCCACGTTAATGGGGATGAACATACAGTCAAGTAGTTTTTTATGAACAACCCGGAAAACAGTTTCTATGTTTTTCTGATATTGTCTGAAGCTGCATTGTCTGTTCACCACAAAGCAACAACGACACCTACTGGTCAATAGCTGAAGAATGCTGCATACCTAGATATAATGAATACTTAACTCTTTTTCCTCTCTCTTCATGTTCAAGTGGTGACCTTTAGCACGCCACGCTATCAGAAGCTCAATTATGGTTAAAATAGGTAAAGAGCGTGGAAAACAAGCAGCTAAATCCTTAGTGGAGGAACAAATGCATAAATCACAGGGAGACCTTGATAAATATTTAAAGAAGATGGTGGGAGCTACACCAGGCCACCGCAAAATGTCCATTAAGAGACTTGCTTCATCAGATAATATGGATGGGTCAGATACTAGTGGTGCTGACTCGGAGTGCGATTCAGGTCAGTCTGACCCTACACCAATCTCCAGATCATTTATAAAAAAATTACTGGCCCAAAGCATGAAACTCATCATGGAGGAACTGTCAGGCCTGTGCTCAGACCTTCAACAACTAGGTAAAAGAGTGGAGGTTTAGGAATCCTCCAGTATGGAAGTTGTGGATGCGATATCATGTCTCAGGGATCAAGTTATTCAGCAACAACAACAATTGATCACGGCACTGCTGGCAGCGGAAGACCAAGAAAATAGAAGCCGGAGAAAAAACATCCAATTGAGAGGCATCCCAGAATCCTTTGCGAAGGAAACACTGGCTAAAGTCGCTAAAGAAATTTTTGTCAATCTGCTAGGTCAAGAAAGAGCAAACTCAATAGTTATAGAGAGAGTGCATCGAGCTTTAAAACCCAGGCCGAAACCTTGTGGACACCGCAGCCATCCTTGCAAGTGCAAACGAAAAGGTTTCCAAAAATTAAATAAAAAAACACATTTGAAAGGTTAACTCACCAAAACCCTGACTAATGCACTAGCAGGATGCAGCAGACCTCCATTGATAAAGGCTGGGGCAGCACAGGTGCAAACCACTGATGAGAACAGCCGGTTACCCATTATGGTCTGGCTGCCTAGTGGAAAAAAAAATGCACACAAATAGGGCTTGCATAGGACATCAGTCACACAAATAAGTTAGATCTAGCTGCATCCTGCAAAAATGATAAAAAGTGCAAAAAGATAAATGTGCGCTGTTCAGTTTTAGTGTTAGGGACTAATAAAATCTGGGGACCCTTGACGTTGGGTTGTGAGCTAATCTACTTTGGCCAAAATAGTAACTAATACCCCATATCTTTTTATCCTTTTGCACTTTTTATCATTTTTGCAGGATGCAGCTAGACCTCTTCATGTTGGCTTGTTTTTTTTCTGTGTGATTCATGTATACAGGGCTGAGCAGACCGCCTGCTAATACTATGGGCGTCATTAACAGGCTGTTCAGACACTTTGCACCACACTTATCTGTGTGACTGATGTCCTATGCAAGCCCTATTTGTGTGCATTTTTTTCCACTAGGCAGCCAGACCATATTGGGTTAATGGCTGTTCTCATCAGTGGTTTGCACCTGTGCTGCCCCAGCCTTTATCAATGGAGGTCTGCTGCATCCTGCTAGTGCATTAGTAAGGGTTTTGGTGAGTTAACCTTTCAAATGTGTTTTTTTTTTAATTTTTGCAAAAGAAAAGGACAAGATTATTTATGATGACTCAAAAATTCAGCTTTTCCAGGACATAGCTCCCTCAACTTTGGCTAAAAGACGTATTCTCAAGCCTCTTTTAACTGAGCTCAGAACAAAAGGTTTGCTCTACTGATGGTTATATCTGTTTGGGCTAGCGATCAATGAGGGCAATCGCCAAATCATAATTCGATCCCCGACAGATTTGGAGACAGCCTGGGATAAGTTGTGTATTGATCCTATTGATGTCCCTTCTTGGATGACGGTTGATACGGGTTGGTCCTTGCCCAGACAGACAAGACCACAGGAGTGGTCCCTCAAGAAAAAACAAATGTCACCTAAACCAAAAAAGTCTGATCCCAGGAAACGCTAGGCCTGGACCTGTGTTGTCTTTTTGTGTCAAATACAAATCTTTGCATTTGGTCGTCTAGACCTGTAACTTTCTGGTTGGACATTATTCTCATACATACATTTCTTCCTTCCTCAGATTCTCTTTATAATATGACTGATTTAGATAGTGTTGAGCAGGATATTATATGTCTGTATGCAACCGAAAGGGAGGTCTCTTAGAGACGCATGAGCCCTCAGTTGAGGGATCTTTGATCTTTGTTCCTTTGATACATGATTATAGGAATGTATCATTTCACTTTTATAGCTCCTATACTATGGACATGTTTGATAATTTTCTTGTATAGTTGTTATTTGATTAATCCAAGGTCACCACTTGGACTCTCTCGCTCATGTTTGGGTACTTTATACCCCCCTGCGATGGGCGAGAATGTTACTGTGAAAAGTTTGTTAAATGATGTTTTTTGCTGATCTGTTATCATTTCAGACATCTTGCTTTGACAGGGAAGTCTCTTGGTGATACTTTAAATGACTAGTCGGAGGGGTCGGGCTCGATCACGGTGGCAACTTATAATGTCGAAGGTATCAATTCCCCTGCTAAGCGCAGCCAAATACTCACACTCCTGAAAAAGCAAAAAACACAGGTGGCTTTCATCCAAGAAACCCATTTCAAACTTGGTAGAGTCCCCAATATGTCTTTCTCTCAGTTTCCTATATGGTATAACAGTTGTGCCTCCACAGCGTCAAAAGGGGTGAGCATTGCCTTGAGAAAAGGCCTCCCCTTTACAATTATAGATAGCTTAAGTGACCCGGAAGGCAGATTTCTTTTTGTCAAAGGGTTTTTGGCAAATACGAAGGTGACACTTGCAAATTTATATGCCCCCAACCAGAATCAGGTTTCCTGGATAATTAAAACATTAGACACCCTCCAACCTTTTCAGGAAGGCATATTAATAGTGTGAGGCAATTGGAATCAAACAGTTCAACCTGGTCTGGATGCCTCAAGTGGGTCTTCCCCTATTTCTTGAAAACTGAGACAAAGATTTATAAACAAGTTTAGTTCACTACATTTAGTAGATCCCTGGAGGATTTTCTTCCCCACCACAAAGGATTACACCTTCTTTTCCCCTCCGCACCTCTCATACCACCGGATAGATTACTTTTTTGTTCAGATGAAAGCTCTTCATTTAATTAGATCATCTCAAATAGGAGAGATAACATTATCGGACCATGCACCTGTTTTCATGACTATTGAAATCACCACTCTACCTCGTGCGGTGGGGAACAGGAGGCTAAATGAATCACTTTTAGACAATCCGGACAATGTAGAGAAACTGAGAGATAGCATCACAAGATATTTTAATGAGAATATCACTGAAGGTGTGTTAACAACTAATATTTGGGAAGCTCATAAAGCTGTAATCAGATGGGAACTTATTTCCTTGGGCTCTTATGTTAAAAAAAATAAAGGAAAAAGAGATCCAATCCCTTCTTCATCAAATTAATATGGCGGAACGTCTGCATGAAACAAATAGGTCGGATGAGTCTTTTCAGTATCTTGCCACTCTTAGACATAAATTAAAAGACGTTTTAAAAGTGATATCGGCCAAGACTTTTTTGTAGAGTAGACATAGATTTTATATGCATGGTAACAAAAGTGGAAACTTACCTCTCAAATGATCAAAAAACAAAAGGAAAAGACATTTATAAAAAACATTCAAATTACACCTAACAAAAGAGTGGTTGTAGCCAGAGAGATTGCCGAGGCCTTCAGACAGTACTATAAAGACTTATACAACATAGACCCACCAGAATCCATGAAGGACTGTGGGAGAGTGGCAGATAACATACAAGAATTTTTAGCTCCCCTTTCCCTCCCAACTATTCCCACAACCCACAAGTGAATATATTCAGAACACATGACACATGCACAAAAACTGAACGGGTCAATAAGACCCTGTTCACACCACCCAAGAACTAAGACACAGAAACAGAACACAGTATGACAAACGTGCATAAATACTCTGTTGTAAAATATATGTAACTGTAAGTAGCAAGTGCTAGTAAAAGATGTTAACAAAACCAGGGTATTTTGTTGATACGTTTTTTTGCAAAAAAATGTACGCTAAGCCACTCCGCCGCGTCAAGGCATACCCTTCTCGGAGCAGTCCTATCTAATATATTTAAAAACCTGAACATGTGAATAATACCTTAATGAGCAGGGTTCAGAAAGGTGCTGCCCGGTATGGGCTCGCTGGGCAAAATGGCTTTTTATGCATGTCCCAAAAGAGAGAGGCGGGGATCTCCCAAAGCTTGCATAAGCAAGAAATCAATAGATTCAGAACACATGACACATGCACAAAAACTGAACGGGTATTACCATACCGGGCAGCACCTTTCTGAACCCTGCTCATGAAGGTATTATTCACATGTTCAGGTTTTTAAATATATTAGATAGGACTGCTCCGAGAAGGGTATGCCTTGACGCGGCGGAGTGGCTTAGCGTACATTTTTTTGCAAAAAAACGTAACAACAAAATACCCTGGTTTTGTTAACATCTTTTACTAGCACTTGCTACTTACAGTTACATATATTTTACAACAGAGTATTTGTGCACGTTTGTCATACTGTGTTCTGTTTCTGTGTCTTAGTTCTTGGGTGGTGTGAACAGGGTCTTATTGACCCGTTCAGTTTTTGTGCATGTGTCATGTGTTCTGAATCTATTGATTTCTTGCTTATGCAAGCTTTGGGAGATCCCCGCCTCTCTCTTTTGGAACATGCATAAAAAGCCATTTTGCCCAGCGAGCCCATACCGGGCAGCACCTTTCTGAACCCTGCTCATGAAGGTATTATTCACATGTTCAGGTTTTTAAATATATTAGATAGGACTGCTCCGAGAAGGGTATGCCTTGACGCGGCGGAGTGGCTTAGCGTACATTTTTTTGCAAAAAAACGTATCAACAAAATACCCTGGTTTTGTTAACATCTTTTACTAGCACTTGCTACTTACAGTTACATATATTTTACAACAGAGTATTTATGCACATTTGTCATACTGTGTTCTGTTTCTGTGCCACAAGTGAATATGTTGCCTTAACTTCTCCAATCACGTTAAATGAAATTGAAGACGCCCTGAGAGCTGTGCCTAATGGGAAAGCACCTGGCCCAGATGGCTTCCCAGCGGGTTATTATAAGAAATTCTCTGGGGTCCTCTTTCCACGCATGGTCTCCCTTTTCAACTCTTTCCTTATGGGAACTCTGCCGCCTCGACAAGCTCTAGAAGCCTATATCGCCATTATTCCAAAGGAGGGGAAGATAAAAGCCTCTGTAGCAATTATAGGCCTATTTCGTTACTAAACAATTATATTAAATTGTGGTCTAAAATTCTAGCTTCAAGAATCAATAGGGTTTTGTGGAGTCTGATTCACCCTGACCAGGTGGGTTTTGTTCAGGGGAGAGAGGGCAAAGATAATGCTACTAAAGTCCTACATGCCATATCTTATGCTAAAAATAAAAAGAAGTCCCTTACAATCCTGTCAACAGATGCTGAAAAAGTGTTTGACAGAATTAGCTGGAACTATATGACATGTACGCTCCAAAAATTCACCTTCCCTCCTCCCTTTATAGATGCCATCATAACACTTTATGTGGACCCTACAGCCAGAATGGGAGTGAATGGAATTTTTTCATATCCCTTTGAAATAAAAAACGGAACCAGACAGGGATGCCCACTTTCCCCTGCCCTGTTCGTTTTATTAATGGAAACCCTTATACAGAAAATAAGACAGGATACATCCATCAAGGGTTTTTTGATAGGCCAAACAGAAATTAAAACAGCAGCCTTTGTGGATGATCTTCTTCTTCTGATAGCAAACACCAATATAGCATTCCCCAGGTTGGTAAATATATTCAAAGAATTTGGAATAGTTTCCAACTTCAAAATTAATTTAAATAAATTAGAAGCCATGAATATCTCTGCACCGAATGAAGTCATTACAACTCTCAAAAGAGACACCCAGTTTCAATTGGCTGCGGAGAAATTAAAATAGCTAGGGATATTCTTAACAGACCCCTCCACACTCTATAAATACAATTTCATGTCCTTGTTGGAAAAGATACTAATCTTACTTAAAAACTACAAACTGCCGTATGTATCCTGGATGGGCCGAGTTAATATTATCAAATCTTATATTTTCCCCAAAATATTTTATACTATGCAAATGGTCCCTATACCTCTCCCTGACTCTTTTTTAATTCACTTAACCAGTTAATCTCTAACTTTGTTTGGAAGGGTAGAAGGGCTAGGCTCCCTCTAAAATTACTTTATATACCCAAAGGTTCGGGTGGCCTCGGCCATCCGGATCTTAAAACATACTATCAGGCTATACATCTTGCCAGTTGGATCACCTTGATTAAGCAGAGAGTTGACAATCTTAATGCGAATGTAGGAGTGGCCATGATGGGAGAAGATTCGGATTTGTACCTGTGGTCATCTACTATCCCCCTTCTGGGAAATGTAATTAAATAACCCTAAATACTCTTTCGATCTGGCACAAACTCATTCCGAACCTCATACCCCATTGTTTTTTCCTGGAGGCTATCCCACTTAGAGTCCTCCCTTGGCTTACTAACCCTAAATACGTTGATGTTTATGGTCTGTGGGATGGTCTTCCAAACATTCCTGTATCCCAACTCCTGTGGGGTGATATACCGTGTGTGGAGGGATGGCCGAGAGATGCTACAAAACGTCCTAAGGACTTCTTGCAGAGACATCATATCTGCTTTATATTAAAATTTTTTAAAACAGACTTGATGCATTCACTGGAGTGGTTATGGTTAGAACTTATAGTTAAGCTCCATTCAGTTGTTTAATTTTGTAGAAAAAACGCAGATCACGGACATGGCACAAAACTAAAGTCATTTCAAATGGCAACTTTCTGTCTTTAAGAAACACTAAAAGAAATCAAGAACAAAAAAATGTGATAGTCAGTAATGGTTACTTTTTTTAGACCGAGCAGAGAGGAAAAATTATGGAATCACTCAATTCTGTGGGAAAAAAATATGGAATCATGAAAAACAAACCAACAAAAAAAACACTCCAACACATCACTAGTATTTTATTGCACCACCTCTGGATTTTATAACAGCTTGCAGTCTCTGTGGCATGGACTTAATGATTGTCAAACAGTACTCTTCATCAATCTGGCTCTAACTTTCTCTGATTGCTGTTGCCAGATCAGCTTTGCAGGTTGGAGCCTTGACATGGACCATTTTCTTCATCTTCCACCAAAGATTTTCAATTGGATTGAGATCCAGACTATTTGCAGGCCATGACATTGACCTTATGTGTCTTTTTTCAAGGAATGTTTGCACAGTTTTTGCTCTATGGCAGGATGCATTATCATCTTGAAAAATAATTTCATCATCCCCAAACATCCTTTCAATTGATGGGATAAGAAAAGTGTCCAAAATATCAACATAAACTTGTGCATTTATTGAAGATGTAATGACAGCCATCTCCCCAGTGCCTTTACATGACATGCAGCCCCATATCATCAATGACTGTGGAAATGTGCATGTTCTCTTCATACAGTCATCTTTATAAATCTCATTGGAAAGGCACCAAACAAAAGTTCCAGCATCATCACCTTGTCCAATGCAGATTCACGATTCATCACTGAATGACTTTCATCCAGTCATTCACAGTCCACAATTGCTTTTCCTTAGCCCATTGTAACCTTGTTTTCTTCTGTTTAGGTGTTAATGATGGGTTTCGTTTAGCTTTTCTGTATGTAAATCCCATTTCCTTTAGGCGATTTCTTACAGTTTGTTTACAGATGTTGACTCCAGTTTCCTCCCATTCATTTCTCATTTGTTTTGTTGTGCATTTCCTGTTTTGGAGGCCTATTGCTTTAAGTTTCCAGTCTTGACGCTTTGATGTCTTCCTTGGTCTACCATTATGTTTGCCTTTAATAACCTTTCCATGTTGTTTGTATTTGGTCCAGATTTTAGACACAGCTAACTGTGAACAACCAACATCTTTTGCAACATTGCGTGATGATTTACCCTCTTTTAAGAGTTTGATAATCCTCGCCTTTGTTTCAATTGACATCTCTCCTGTTGGAGCCATGATTCATGTCAGTCCGTTTGGTTCAACAGCTCTCCAAGGTGTGATCACTCCTTTTTAGATGCAGACTAACGAGCAGATCTAATTTGATGCAGATGTTAGTTTTGGGAATGAAAATTTAGAGGGTGATTCCATAATTTTTTCCCACAGAATTGAGTGATTCCATAATTATTCCCCTATTCTTGGTCTAAAAAAGTGTCCATTACTGACTACCTCATTTTTTGTTCTTGATTTTTTTAGTGTTTCTTAAAGCCAGAAAGTTGCCATTTGAAATGACTTTAGTTTTGTGCCATGTCTGTGACCTGCTTTTTTCTACAAAATTAAACAACTGAATGAACATCCTCCAAGGCCAGTGATTCCATAATTTTTGCCAGGGGTTGTATTAATTACCTAATACCACACTCTAAAGTATATCAGATTACAGTTACAAAATTAATCTGTAGTTCCATTCAACAAAATAGTGATTTATTATTCACAAATCTTATATCTAAATATCAAAAGCCACATTCACAGTGTACCTGGTAAGTGAATGTAACAATATCAGCTAACCAGAACTGTGGATAGATTTGTTTGAGTCTTTTGGACACATGAATGCAGTGCAGGGTTTTGATTATCTAATACATCTTTTATTTGCTGTGGAGTTAGAAATTGATTTACAAGGCAAACATGTAAATGGCACTTTAGAGACAGTTTTTTTCATTTTGGAGAAAGGATTGGTTGAAGTCCCCCAACTTTTCTATTCGTTTTCTCAAAGGAGATTCAACATTCCATTGAAACAGCATGTTCATAAATTTGCCTTTGCAGGAATTTTATGCTGCATTCCATTACCTTCAGCCGTGATATATTTATGCATTTTTGCAAGGCTTTCCTTTGCAGCAAATGAATGTCAATTTACTAGAGATTGAATGTTTATCATGATAGGTACCGCCAGCTAATATGTCTCAACATTTCCTGACAATGTATTTCCATGTTGAGCTGCGGCGATTTTTTTAGATAAGCAAATTATATTGTACTTCTAATTAAAAATGAACATTTCATATTTTTACAGAATCCACTAGTCTAGGCATCCTTTTTTTCTAAAGTTCATTTGTTTTCACCTCCATGTTTACTTCTTAACTCCCAAGCTGACATTTGAGAGGAATTTGCCCTACCATTGATTGACAGTTTTCTGCCTATGCACAGTGTATATAGAAAGTTAATAATCAGTAATGTGGGTGGGGTTATACAGAGCTATGCATTCAGAAAACTGGTAGATCTATAGCAGAAAAAAAATGTGATTTTATAAAAACTGTAGCCAGCAACCCAGTAAGTGGTACATCTCTGAAATCAGGGTCACTCCCTTGGGGCAGCAAAAACCTGGTGACAGATTCTTTTTGAAAGGAGTCCATCAGCTCTGAAATCCATATCAGAGTAAGTGCAGGATCTTAGAGGATATCATACACTAAGTGTGGACGCACTTTTAGGCTAATAACCCACTGGGTAATTTTGGAAAAAACATCCTTTATGTTCACTAGAAGATCTGAGTCTTGAGTCTGCAGCATCTACCAAGGTTATGAGTCTTCTTGGTACTGTCCTCTACAAGGACCTTTGCTTATTTTAATACCAATTTTGGAGCTAAGGGACTTTTTTAAATGAAGCTACTGTCTGGTCTCCTGTTCTACATTCTCAATCTACAATCCTTGGGGATTACATCAGCATGTCCTCTGAGACTTCTTCCTTCCATCTTGTTACCTCATCCCATTGTCTGTATTTTTGGTATTCTCTCATAATATTATACCTTTCTGCTTGATATTGTGGAGTAGAGAGAGACTTACACACTTTGTAACTATAGAGAGAAAAATATTCAGGATTGAGAGTCCTCAGTAGTTGATACCTTTTAATGGCTAACTGAAAAGATGGTAACACATTGCAAGCTTTCGAGACTACTCACGTCTCTTCATCAGGCTAGACTATGAAGAGACCTGAGTAGTCTCGAAAGCTTGCAATGTGTTACCATCTTTTCAGTTAGCCATTAAAAGGTATCAACCACTGAGGACTCTCAATCCTGAATATTTTTCTATCTACTGGCTAACACGGTACAAAGATGTACATCTTTCCTGTATAGAGAGAAAAACACCAAGCTGTAGGAATGTCCACACTCCTACACCATGCCATCTGGGGAATTCTATATCTAGGCTAATATCATATCTAGAACAATAGCTAGACATTTATAAAATCATCAGGGCTCAGAAATCACATGCAATATGAACTACAAAGGTTAGATAAAGGTTTTTTTTACTCTACTTAAATGTGTTATTTTTATTATAATGCAGTATGTACCTCTAAATATAGGTGACATGGTCATGATCATGGCCAGCTATAGTGAAAGGAATAGTTCACAGTTTATCCTGAATTCTGTATTTTCTGATGTTTTCCAACCATTAAGTTAGCTAATCTCTTCATCTGGGCTTTTGTTGTTTCCAGTCTGTAAGGGATCACTGCAATTTAACAAAATAAAATATTGTTACAATATAAAAGAATAAGGTATTGTGGCAGTATAGTAGAAATATTGCAAGTCCAGCCACGGCTGCAACAAAAACAGCTCAGAAAAATAGCTTCAGCTTTGCTCAGTGCTTATCACCGACGGCCCCTGTTGTTATTATTGTTCTGACAATGGAGATCATTTTCTTAAGAGCAAATCATATCTACCAAATGAAATATTTCTACTGGAGACACAATTCAACTTCCAGATTATCATACTTCTAGATTCACTAATTCATTATGTTAAAGAGGTTTATATTGTAACCATACCTTAACTAATCCATTTCTGGATTGGGTATGAATCAAATAAAAACAAATACAAAATATTACTTTATTATGTCCCATTGATAAGAAATAATATTTGAAAAAAAATCTATATTTTGACATTTACTTCAACATTAAGAAATGCAATGTCCCCAGTCATTTGGTTAAGAGCATAACATAACAACTGTGCTCTACGTTCCGTCTAGCAGAATAGCCTCTGATTGCAGTAGATTTAACTTACAGTATCAAATATTTCCACGTGAATGAGTGAAAGGAACTAGCCATGATCAGATACCTAACACCAGCTGTTTCTCTCTATTCAATCCACAGTGCCTCATGTCTGAGACGTACATCAGGTGACCTAGCATTACAGCTAAGGGCACATGCTACCAAGAGCTGGTATTAGAATCAGAACGTTATGGAGCCTCCATCATATGGAACAATTGTGGCACCTAGTGGACAAACTCATTATTCCCGAAAATGAGACTTGGCTGAAATAAACAAGATACTAACAATATCATATCTATCCTTACATGATAGATATTTTAGTAACCATTCAACATCCTAATTTCATAAGATTGTCTCGATGCCAATCGTCATATTTATAAATATCGAATGTTGAACTTTAAAGGTTGGCAAGATCAGATGTCTGTGGTGGACATACACATGCGATGCTACTAAAAGAAGCTGTATCTTTAAATGATCTGCAAGTAAATATTGTATGTCTATGGTCAGCCTAACGTGTTTCACATCCACCAGGCTTCGGAAACTTAACACAGCATTATTAATAGAATTTAAAAATGATCAACATTTATAAACACCTAACTTAAGTCACTCGTGAAATGGTATTAAGTCACCTCAAGTGTTAAAACTATGCTTTTTCCTACTCAAAGATTCAGTTTTCTGACCTTAGTGCTGTATATTACATTTAAAAAAAGGCTCCAAAAAAGGGTAATAAGGTAAATATAGGAAAATCAGTGTTGCCTTTTGCTGCTCCGGTGATGCATCTTTGCTGCTTTTGCCAGACTTTGTTGTTAGTTCGCAACAGTGTCTTTTAAAAAGCAGCATGATACCACTGCAACCAATCACTAGACTCAGCAGTGAAGCTGATGTCAGCTACAACAGCCACATGCTGTCATTGGGGCAGCACAGCTGAAGCTCGTCAACAAAGACCAGGAGTATCCGGCGGAGAGGCAGTGGAGGGGAACATCGCTTTTCTTTTTCTTATCTACAACCAGCAAATATTCTGGATTGGCCAGAGAATTAAAAAAAACATAACCCTGCAAAGCTTTTTTAATGCCCTGGCTGATGCAGATGAATTGCTAGTATTACGCCCTCGGTAACCTACACCATTAAAGAAATATAAAATAAGCAAAAATATATATTTCATTTATCACCTCATTCTTGCAGTAAACATTCTTAATACATTTTGGTTTTCTAAACATAAAAATTATGTTTCATTATGTGAACTTGCATATACATTAATAATATTAAATTTACTCAATGTAATTTAAGATCAATTTCCTTAGTTTTTAAATAATTATGGAATAAAAACTATCCTCCATATATCTATATATATATATATATATATATATATACACTGCTCAAAAAATAAAGGGAACATTATTCCATTTGCAACAGGCTGTTTGTATATATAAATCCATGTATATAGATATATATTGATAGATAAATATAGATATATATTTATATGTATCTACAAAGATATATATAAAAAATCGTGGAACAGCACATTAAATATATGTTCATCGGGTGCAGGGTCTCCCATGCAAGGAATGTATGTATATATATATATATATATATATATATATATATACGGTGTGTTCATAAAGTCATGGTGCGCTTTTGATCAGTCACAGGAAAGCAACCTTAGACGATAGAAATGTGAAATCTGCACCAAATGAAAGGAAAACTCTCCCAGTTTCTGGAGGATGATGTGGCAGCACGTGCATTGAACTTGTCAATTACGTTAATCACTTAAACCAGAGAATCACAGCCGTTATTCACTCTGTTACACCAGACGTCCTTACCCGTGTGTGGCAAGATCTTCACTATCGTTTGGATGTGTGTAGGGCAACAAATGGAGCCCACGTTGAACTGCACTGAATAGGTGTGAAACTGGGAGAGTTTTT
Source organism: Dendrobates tinctorius (assembly GCF_039654945.1). Lineage (NCBI taxonomy): Eukaryota > Metazoa > Chordata > Amphibia > Anura > Dendrobatidae > Dendrobates > Dendrobates tinctorius. The sequence continues at coordinate 16,925,377 of NW_027361795.1, read as the reverse complement.
CTTTTATTTGGAGTAGATATCACATTTCTATCCTCTAAGGTTGCTTTCCTGTGACTTGTCAAAAGTGCACCATGACTTTACAGACACACTATATATATATATATAGATAGATACAGTAGATATACATAGATGTATGTATAAATATATGCATGATCGCTTTTGAATAATGATGGAATAAAAGCTAAGGAGCTAGATCTTAAATTGCATCAAGTTAATTTTGTTTAACAACTATAGATGATTTCCCACAAATGCTAAAATGACGCACAAAAGAAGTGTATTTATTATGTCAAGATGGATTTTACTTTCCAAATCATGGTCAGTGAACATGATCAATGACTGTTCAAGAAGGCCATTGATTGAATCAATGAATTGTATTTACATAATAATCACACTTAAAGATTGTCATAATTAATCATTAACAGTCAAGTCTTATTCTTATATACATTGCCACTGATAACTTGACACGAATCCAACAAACTGTACCATTTCCACTCAACATTTGTAATGCATATTATGTATAATAATGCTACATGTTGCAACATCATGTCTTATTTGTCCTAATCTTGTCACCTGTTTCATAGCTTGGGAACAGTAATTCAGGGCTTCCATTATCAGTACCACAGGGATTTTAAAAAGGTTATGATCCCTGGTTAGTTGGCAATTTCAAACATCTGGGAAAAATCAGTTAAGGAGGTTGGTTAAAACGTAAAAATTAGAAAAGAAACCGTTGCAGATATTATGAAATAACAAATAAACATTTATTTTTTCTTTCCCATGGTTTCCCACTTTGGTTGTGGTTCTCTTTTTTTTTTTTCTTACAAGTGGCTAGCATATGGACACCCATTTGGAAACAAAGACCCAAAGAATGGCTGAAGTGCTGAGGGGAAAAAGAGATGAGTTCTGATGACTTTTTTTTTGTGTTTAAGCTATATAACATTTTCAGCTGGATTGAAGTTGGATAACACTATTTGTCGCCAATCAGCAAATGCATAGAAGGTAAAATTAGCTAGATATTATAATTTTAGTTCTCTTCTTATAGATGGTAAGTTTGCGAGCAGTGCCCTCATTCCTCCTGTAACTGTTGAATTATATGCAACACTGTAATGTCTTTATTTTCTTGTACAGGTCCCCTATGAATTGTAAAGTGCTTCGTAATATGTTGACGGTATATAAATAAAATTATTATTATGTTATTAACGCTCCTCTCTTCCTGCCACTTTACTTATTTTATTGCAGATATAGAAAACCGTCATTTTAACCCTGCTGTTCTGTTGCCATGTACTGTACACTTGTATTGTTCCCTGGTCACTATGACCCGGTTTATTAAATCTTGATTTTAGATACTCTAACTCAATTATTTTTATACCTTTTGCTTACTAGACTGTATGGGAACATGTTTGGAAATAAAAAAAAAAGAAAAAGAAAATTGAAATCTTTATTCAGAAAAAACTTAGCAATAAGCAAAGCGAAAAATAGCAAACTACACATATGTGGTAAAAAAAAAAACAAAACAAGCAAATCAAACATTTGTGAAAAAAAAAATTAAAGATAATGAACACTTCAATTTGAACATATTTACATGGTAATATTACTTTATGTATTCTTGCATGAAGAACAATAAACATGGGCTTTGCATAAGAATTTTTTGCATCCAGAACATGTAATACTTGTTTTATTATCACAAGAATAAGGGCAATAGCTGCACCTTTTTCTTTTCGTGCTTGAAGCACCGCTGGTAGAGGCCATAGGGGTAGAAGTGCTTGTGGAGGTCATGGTTTCACTTTCCTGAGCATGTTGCTGGATGCTCTGTACAAGGCCTGCTGCTCCTTCCGTTCTGGGTGTGACCTTTCTTTCCTCAATATACAGCCTAATCAGTGATTTTCCAATAATAATAAAATCTGAGAAAAAAACAACCAGCTTCAAAAACAATAAGAGCTTCTATACTACATCAAAACATACCAGTGCTCAATGTCCAGCCATCTAATATTCTAATCATTCAGTCAAAGCAGTGAGAATACTACACCACTTGTAAAAACTTGAGTCTTTCAAATGTAAGTAACCCCTGCTACAACAAAGAAGGAGCCAAGGAAAAAAAAAAACAGCTCTTAGCTGAAAAAAGTTTGTCAGCTTTGCAGACAGTATGCAGTGACCTATAGCTTGCAGAATCACACAGTAATAACACTAAGTACATGTAAAAAAATAAAATAAAATTATTTCTTTACAATATACAATCTACCAACAGAATTGAATAAGAAAAGCATAACAAGCTAGATACCTGTAAAAAGCCAAGATACAGCCTGGAACACAGATGTGTACAGAGCTTCTGTCCAAAGAAACTGAATGGTCAAATGGCTAAGTGTGCTAGCATATGTGTACTGATAAGATCAGAGAAGATAAGATCCCCTTTGAAAACAAGGAGATAAGCCAGGAAGACAGACTTAGTTATCAAAAAAAATTATTTGGAGGCCTTTAGAGCACAGCTTTACAAAATAAGGCCCTCTTCCACAGTGATTTCTGCACACTCCGTTCTGCACAGAATATACACGTGTAGTGCAAATCTAGTGATCTCTCTGGATGCGCTCTACATTTTAGTATAGACTGCACACTAAAAATAATCAATATAAAGCCATTTTTATGGTGCGCAGATCTCAATGCATACACCCGGCAGAGCGCATGTACGACCCCATTGAAATAATTTAGGAAATAAATAAATTGATATATTATAGTAGATGCAATAAATAGACCCAACCTCAAGTTTTAGAAACTTATAGAAAAATATCTACAGGGCAACACAAATTCCCTTACGGGTCACTATGACCCGAACATAACAGCAGGGTTAAAAAACAAAGTAATAAAACTACTTACTAATTTTTCAGACTATTAGATGCACTTTTTAACTTCAAAAATTTGGAGGAAATTAGAGTTTACGTCTCATAGTCCAGATGTACCTTTTGTGTCTGTGGATGTGGGGTTGGGGGATCCGGAGCGGTGAACGAGCAAGTCACAAGAGGCAGGAGCCGAATGCTACAGCTAACCACTGTGCCCGCTGTTAAAGAGAAATTATTATTCACTGCTCCCCATGCTCATAATCCCTCCCACATCTATGCACTTGTAGGGTCGGTGGGGCTGGGCTGGAGGGGGTGGTTCCTCTACTTACCGCGCAGACACGAAACAGAGACAAGATGGAGGCAAGTTCATGGTGCAACAGGTCCAAGCTTTATTCTCTGGCCGTCCACTTGACAGCCTCCACAGTATACCGCACTCCAAAGCAATACACTTTACTTCGCTTCCCTTGTCGGCCCTCCGTTTCCAGAGCCGTTTCCTGCACACCGTACTTTACACTAGGGACGTGTATGTGTACACCGTCCCTTCTTCACTCGTCGAAGCTCCTGACAGGTCCGTCACTGTGGCTGCCTTAGGCCCGTAAACCAACAGCGCTTCCACTGATCAGTCGTCGTGTCAAGTACGGTGTCTCACACCCAGTGCCTCGCCCCTTCTGCGGTTCTTCCTGTCAGGACCACCCCCCTGACGTTCTCTCTCCTCAGTCCCCCTGGTTTAGATTCTCCTCACAGCGCACAGACTGTCACAGTCCTCCTGTCACTGGAGCTCCCCCTGGGGACTGGAACCTTCTGGAACCCTCCCTCAGTATTTATAGCTCTCCTGGTCCCCTGTCACTGTAACCCCGCCCCCCATGACCAACAGTTTCTAAAGCCCTAAGCTGTTGTCAAGTCCTTTGCTCACACTCCTCCCTGCCATCTAATGGTCAACCCAAGGTACTGCACGTCCACTACACTTTCCTAGCTGTTTCCCCACTGTAATAACTGACACCTACCTACACTGTGCAAACCTTTCCTTCTTCACTCTGACTAGTCCGTCCGTCCATCAGGTCACCTTCCCTACACTCCCCCTTCCTTTGTCCATTATCGTCCTCGACAATCGTCATCCCTGCCTTCGTCGTTCTGAAGCTACACCTACACTCTGTTGTCGGACCAGCTGTTGGGCCACACCCACCATCTGCGGGGGCTGAACCATACTGGGAGCACTATGCTCTGAGCAGCCTACTGCTACTCACCAGCGCGCACGCCACATGACAACGTCTTTCAAATTGGGCTAGGTACACCCATATTCTCTCTATGGCGTGTACCTTCCCCTATTCTCCCCTATTGTCACCTTCCACTATTCGGTACGCCATGATCGAGGTCTCTTACCTTCCAGATCATTACCAGCGCCCGCCTTCCTCCTTCAGGGGTGTCCGTGGTGTTGGGGACCTGACCTCGGACGGCTGTCTCTCTCACGTCTTCCAACTCATTTTCCCTTCTTTCAATTACATGTCATGGTCGGCGTCCCGGTCTCCCAGACCTCCTCAACTCTTAGATCCCTACCGGATCTCACACTTTCCTTTGGTCCCGCAGACCTTCCCTTACCCGGACCTGTTGCATTTTACCTTGGCATATTATACATTAAACAACTTTATAATAGCACAAGTACCCATTTTTATTTTTTTTTTTTTTCGTTTTCTTTTGCTCATTTTAAAACCAACATATAACAACATAACATTGCAGATCCCCTTTTGTCCTCCCCCCTTCCTTGGACCAGGACACTTCTATGCTTTTCCATATCCCCGTTCTGTCAGGCAAACATATTTACGTATACTTTCCATACAAGGAACATAGAAAGAAGAAAGAAAGAGAGAAAAATAGTTGCATCAGATAAACAACAACAAAACATTTTTTTTTTTAAACGCAACTGTCCTTATAATCTGCACAACGCTGCTGCAAACTCCTGACAGTTCAATCCGCCTTCTAGCGGTCAGTAGTGAGGGACCCCACAGCCGTGGAGTTCCGGAAATTCTGAGGGTGTCCATTCAAGTACTCTTTACGGGGGTTCGCTTCCTTCGGCCTCCGCTTGCACTGCCACCGCATAATACCCACGGGGGCAGTATTCTTTATAGTAGGAAACCAAGACCCCTTCCTTAAGCACCCGACCATGCCATATGGAGGCCACATTCACATATACCTTCTGGCCGGTCGTGTCACGGATGAAGCCGTACCCCCTGTCGACGTTGGTGTATACCAGCCGTCCCCGTGATCTCTGCACCGCCATGCCAGCCTCCCTCTTTGAGTGGAGCAGGCTCCATACCTCCTGCTCCCGAACTTTCTTTTGTTTGATCACCTCCGCGACCCAAACGGAGGGTGCCGTGCCAGTCCCAGAGTCCGGTGGGCGGGACTTCGCTGTAAAAGCGCTTGGGGCAGAGGCGGCCGATGATATCTGCGGCCCAGCAGCCGCTGGGGCCAGTTGGCAAATGGGGACCGCCGGGTCCTTGAGGGCTGGAGTCACAGGGCCTGTCAAACAGGCCGCAGCAGGTTCTAACGCTGGCATGACCGCGGCCGCAGGGTAGGCCACATCCAAAACTTCCAGCAGAGCTGGAGTGACGGCCGGTTCTGGTGATGAAGCTTTTTCCGGCCGAGGGAGCACAGCCGTGTCTTCTGCAAACGAGCTCCGCTCTGATGACTCCGGGCGGGATGGCTCAGGGACGGGGGCAGGGCCCTCGCTCAACTCCGCATATACCATAGGGCCCTCTGCAGCCAGACCTTCCGGTACGCTGGAGACTGCTTGCTGTGGCAGAATGATAGAGGCCGCTTGTGAAGCTGCCGGCAGAGCCGGGGGAATTCTCACCTTCCCCTGCGTCGCGGTCTCCATCACGTCACCACGCGGCTCCTCCCGCAGTCTCCGCTCTCCAACTCGGTGTTCAGCGGGCCTAGCCTCCAGACTCAGGAGCTCCATGGGGAAGTTCTCCGCCGGTATCAATGGCGGCCGCTCCTTCTGGCTCCACACGGGCTCCGCACCAGCTCCGCTTCTTGTCCAGGGACCCGAGGATGACGTGTTCTGGCGCAGTCCATTCTCTCGCCACCATCGCCACTCCAGGCGGCCGATGCCCCGACACCCGCAGCATCTCATACCGACCGGTGGGCAGCAATCAAATGGCGCCAAGCAGCCACACCCCAGCTTTCCCTTGGGGTCACTCCCTCTGTGGGGTGGGGCGTCTGCAGGCCTTTCCACCCATCTGCCAGGGTCCAGTACATGGGAGTGTCGGCCTCCGGGCACATACTGCTGTCCACGGGGGTACGTTGGAGGGGGTCCCAGTCCATTCAACACGACTGCAAACACCCGGACCTCTCCCCTGCGCTGTAGTAATGCCGCCATCTTGCGCAGCACCTGATACCGCCCCGGATCTTCTGTCAGCACCACGGAGTCACCACAGTGCTCCCAATTTGTAATCCACAGGTAAGCCAATTGTAATCCACAGGTATTTATTATCCAAGCAGCACAGTCCAAGTCCTTCTCCATCCTTTAAGGCAGGCCTGCAGCAGAAGATGATGTATTAGTGGCGGCGATCCTGCCGACTACGCCAAATGTAGGGTCGGTGGGGCCAGGCTGGGGGGGTGGTCCCTCTACTTACCGTGCAGAGACGAAACAGAGACAAGATGGAGGCAAGTTCATGGTGCAACAGGTCCAAGCTTTATTCTCTGGCCGTCCACTTGACAGCCTCCACAGTATACCGCATTCCAAAGCAATACACTTTACTTCGCTTCCCTTGTCGGCCCTCCGTTTCCAGAGCCGTTTCACATCATACTTTACACTAGGGACGTGTATGCGTACACCGTCCCCTCTTCACTCGTCGACGCTCCTGACAGGTCCGTCACTGTGGCCGCCTTAGGCCCGTAAACCAACAGCGCTTCCACTGATCAGTCGTCGTGTCAAGTACGGTGTCTCACACCCAGTGCCTCGTCCCTTCTGCGGTTCTTCCTGTCAGGACCACCCCCCTGACGCTCTCTCTCCTCAGTCCCCCTGGTTTAGAGTCTCCTCACAGCGCACAGACTGTCACAGTCCTCCTGTCACTGGAGCTCCCCCTGGGGACTGGAACCTTCTGGAACCCTCCCTCAGTATTTATAGCTCTCCCGGTCCCCTGTCACTGTAACCCCGCCCCCATTACCAACGGTTTCTAAAGCCCTAAGCTGTTGTCAAGTCCTTTGCTCACACTCCTCCCTGCCATCTAATGGTCAACCCAAGGTACTGCACGTCCACTACACTTTCCTAGCTGTTTCCCCACTGTAATAACTGACACCTACCTACACTGTGCAAACCTTTCCTTCTTCACTCTGACTAGTCCGTCCGTCCGTCAGGTCACCTTCCCGACACACTGAAGCTGGCACTGAAAGGTGGGAGGGAATATGGTCTTGTGGAGCATTGAATATTCGTCTTCTATAATATCAGGCACATTGTTAGCCACAACCGCCGGCTTACTGCAGCAACTGGGCGATCTCGTGTGCCCACTATTATACATGGTCCCCAGTACCAGCAGACCCCTGTGGTTGTCATTGTCGAAGTGCTATTAGTACCGCTCAGTTGTTTAATGCTCATAGCAAATGAGCATTCCTTCTACACAGATCAGGGCTGAAGCCCTGCTGTGTATAACACATGCGATCAGGAAGAAGTTAGAAAAATCTCCCTCAAATACTCCGGAGCCGGCGCGCATCTCTGGTGCAACTTGTTGCTGGATATTTAGGGGCGCTGGAAGGTAAACATGACACCATTTATTTATATTAAACTCATCCATGCCATAATTTTTTTTATACATCCAGGTAGGCAGCACACCGTTCGACGATCCCTGTTTTTGTGACAGATTGCCCTATCTGTTCCCCTAATAATTGAGTCTCCCACTACCAGAACCTGTCTGGCCTGCCCTGCTCTCCTATTTCCCCCCTTACTGGAGCAGACACTCCTCCGGCTTTCAGAGGACATGCCTTGCTGCAGCAGTGCTACTCCTGCACTAACATTCCCCTCATCTGCCAACTTAGCAAACTTATTGGGGTGTGCCAGATCAGGACTAGCCTCCCTGGTGCTCTTCCCTCTACCCCGCCTTATAACTGTCACCCAGCTAGCTGCTTCATTGTCCTGCAGCTCCAACCTAGCATCCCCCCCCTCATCTATCCCATTGAGCGTCTGCTCAGTGAGCAGAAGACTCCTTTCCATATTGTCTATGGATCTCAGTGTTGCCAGCTGCACATTTAGATCCAGTATCTGGGCTTCCAAATGCACAACGTGCTCACATCTTGCACAGCAGTATGCACCCTCGACCGGCTGTTCAAGGATTTCATACATGCGGCAAGACGTGCACTGGATGGCATTGGCAATAGTGGAGCACATCCTAATGGGGATTGCACCAGACAATAAGATAAGCAAAAATAAATTAATTAAAAAAAAAAAAAGTATTAATATAACAGCAATTCAGTAAGACCTCCCTTGGAAAATCCCTGAATCTAAAGTCACTGAATTTCAAGTCACACACTTACCACAGTTCGCACTTACACTCAGGTCACACTCAGCTCGTTCACACTCGCTCAGGAAGAAGATTTAAAAGAGTTTTTTTTTTTTTTTCCCCTTTTACCAGCACACCACCTTGCTGCTCAATGCACTTCCAAAAGGAGTTGAGCCCCAACCAGCTGCCCCTTATAAACCCTTAATTACTGTATGAACTCCCACCCTTAATTAACCCCTTGTGAATATAGTTACACCTCAAGATTTAAATGCAATATAGTTTACCCTTAAAAACACAGATAGTAAAATAAGAGATTAACCCTGAAGAGAGAAAATATAGGTTAAACAATCCCCCAAAGCCCCGCAAAAATTGAACAGGTAGAAAGCACTCAGCAACTTACAATTCAGCAACTCACACAGGTATTTGTTATAGGTTTTCCAAATACCTCTTCACTGAATTTCAAGTCACACACTTACCACAGTTCGCACTTACACTCAGGTCACACTCAGCTCGTTCACACTCGCTCAGGAAGAAGATTTAAAAGAGTTTTTTTTTTTTTTTTTTCCCCTTTTACCAGCACACCACCTTGCTGCTCAATGCACTTCCAAAAGGAACTTCAAGTTCAAGGAACATCAGTGTCAGATTGCACCATCCATCGCTGTATGAGCCAAAGTGGACATCATGGGAGATGACCAAGGAGGACACCCTTGATGAAAAAAATCATAAAAAAACACTGGAATTTGCCGAACTACATGTTGACAAGCAGCAAAGCTTCTGGGAGAATGTCCTATGGACAGATGAGACAAAAATGGAACTTTTTAGCAAGACACATCATATCTAAGTTCACAGATGGAAAAATGAAGCATATCAAAAAAAGAACACTGTCCCTACTGTGAAACATGGAGGAGGCTCTGTTATGTTCTGGGGCTGCTTTGCTGCATCTGACAAAGGGTGTCTAGAATCTGTGCAGGGTACAATGAAATCTCAAGACTATCAAGGGATTCTAGAGAGAAATGTGCTGCCCAGTGTCAGAAAGCTTGGTCTCAGTCACAGGTAAAAGCACCCAAGAATGGCTAAGAGGAAAACATTGTACTATTCTTAAGTGGCTTTCTATGAGCCCTGACCTAAATCCTATTGAGCATCTTTGGAAAGAACTGAAACATGCTGTCTGGAAAAGGCAACCTTTGAACACAAGACAACTGGAGCAGTTTCCTCTTGAGGAGTGGGCCAAAATACCTGTCGAGAGGTGCAGAAGTCTCATTGACAGTTACAGAAATCATTGTTGTGCAACAAAATATGAAGTTAAGGGTACCATCATTTCTGTCCAGGCCTATTTCATTAGTTTTATTTTTAAAAAATTTTGTGGAAGCATGGTTGAAAAGCAATGTCTGACTTCCATTTGTTCATTTTCATAGATTTTTGAATTATTATTACTTTTGTCAGATTCAAGTTATTTCTCACACCATTGTGGGTTTTTCTGTCATTAAACGAAGGGTACCAACAATTTTGACCAAGTTTGTATACAAGTGAACATTGTTCAATACCAGAGATTTGCGATGGACAAACCTGAACAGTAAAGTTCGGCATCCATACTGCACACCTACTGTTCGGGCATATACACCAAACACAGACTTCACCAGGAAGTCTGTGTTGCTGATTGGGTTCAGCTGCTTGAACATTGGGTGTTTGTCACGGATCAGAAGCGGTGTTTGCTGAACAGTAAAGTTCGGCGTCCGTACTGAACGCCTACTGTTCGGGCACATACATCGAACACAGACTTCACCAGGAAGTCTGTGTTACTGATCGGGTTCAGCTGCTTGAACACCGGGTGTTTGTCACCGATCAGAAGCGGTGTTTGCTGAACAGTAAAGTTTGGCGTCCGTACTGAACGCCTACTGTTCAGGCACATACATCGAACACAGACTTCACCAGGAAGTCTGTGTTACTGATTGGGTTCGGCTGCTTGAACACCAGGTGTTTGTCACCGATCAGAAGCAGTGTTTGCTGCACTGTCATGCACAATACAGCACGACAAACACCACTTCTGATCAGCGTCAAATATCGCTTCGGCTGGGAACGAAGGCTCAGTGACAAGACGTAACCTCAATGACGTCACCGCTGATCTCTGAGGCTGCGCTCGCAGCAGTTCAGTCACTAGTGATTTTCAGCCTGGATGACACATCTTGGCACTGTCCAGGGTGAAAACTGTTATACCCAGATATGGATTATGTCATGGGACAGATTGACGAACAGGTATGGTATATTGTTGTCTTTTTATTTTACTTTTATTACAGGAGATCGAAAGCTTCGCTTGGATTAGGCATCTAAATAAAAATGGAAAACTTTGTTTAGTCTTATTTGAAATAAGGGTCTTTATTCTGGCTGTGTTTTTATTTACAAACAATACAATTATAGGATTAGTAATGAATGGGTGTCTTATAGACGCCTGTCCATTACTAAGCCATGGGCTTGATGTCACCTGAAAAGTGACATCAACCCCACAAATATTACCCCACTTGCAACCACTACAGGGCAACTGGGAAGAGCCGGGCAAAGCGCCAGAATTGGCACCTCTAATAGATGTGACTTTTCTGGTCAGTTGCGGGCTGCCATTTTTAGGCTGGCAGGGCCAATAACCATGGCCCCTTTCCAGCCTGAGAATACCAGCCCCCAGCTGTCTGCTTTAGCAAGTTTGGTTGTCAAAAATGGAGGTGACCCCACGCCTTTTTAAAAAATATTTATTTAAATAATTAAAATAAAACATGATGAGGGCCCTCTATTCTTGCTAACTAGCATTGCTGAAGCTGACAGCTGAGGGTTGCAGCCCTCAGCTGTGAATTTTATCTGGCTGGCTATCAAAAATACAGGAGAACCCACACCGTTTTTTTTAAATTATTTATTTACAGTGCAGGAGCGGCAAGTGAAAACTCACATCCGCCTCTCCTTCTCTCACTGTAATTAGCGGTAGCAGGTGTCAGATGATGGGAGCTGTAGTTCCATCAGGTGACACCAGTCACTGAAGGTAAAGTTTATACCTCCGATCACAGCTGAGTGCTCCCACTGTCTTTTGACAGCATGGGAACCACAGCTCTCTGACTGGCGAGGATGATTTCCCCGCCATTCACAAGTGGTGTTTGCCGTGCTGTCATGCACATGACAGCGCAGCAAACACTGGATGTTCGGACCCCCCATTCAATGAATGGGGTTCGGGTCTGGGTACTGTTCGGGAACCCACCAAACCAAAACATCCAGGTGTCCACCCATCTCTACTAGAGATGATCAAATCGATTTAGCGCAAATAGAATTTGAGTACAATTTCCCAAAATCCGTAGGTCCTGTCAAATTTGAACAAGGTGCAGTTTGATATGTGCAAATCACGCAAAATCTTTTGTCACCATTTTGTGCATTGTATTTGTCACATTTCCACCAGGACCTGTCCCTGCAACTTCTCAAATTTCCTGAATTCCGTACGTCCTATCAAATTTGAACATGGTGTGGTTTTATATGTGCATATCACTCAAAAACTTTTGTCATCATTTTACATATTGCAGTTGTCATAGCTCCACCAGGACCCATTCCTGTATATTCCCTCAGCGGACAGTGCTGGTGAAAGAGGAGAGATCAGAATCAGAAGCTCTGGGCAGCAGGCTTTGTCCAATTTCTAAGGTTTCAATGGCTGGGATCTGCAGTGCTGTTCAGTGTGACAATGGGGGTGTGTGTGCAGTCCAACTTAAGTTATCAGCTCCCTTCTCCTGACAATTGGAAAGCATTGCACCCTACTAAAGTGTGACGACTTCTGGAGTGGACCCTCTGGCTCGTGGCACCAACCCTCCCAGGACGAGCTGACCTACTGAGGACCACCCCCTATACAGGGAGTGTCAGGGGCAAGCCCTAAAGGATGAGGTACCACGACTGCTGGCACCAGGCGCCTGGCTTACAGTAGACACGAGTGAGTGAGTGAGTGTGTCTGCAGGAACGTATAAAGCGTTGGCACGGGAACACGTGGTATACAGTGACTTCATACGTCCGGGTGCGAGTAGAGCAGGATGCATGCAAATGAGCACATCAGAGCACTGAGTCAGGCAGCAGATGTGCCAGGAGGTGTAACAGAGTACAGGGGCAGGGTGTGTGCCAGAGGGCACAACTGAGCATAAGACAGAGTACAGAATTGGAACATGTGCCAGGAGGCACAACTGAGTAAGAGACAGAGTACAGGATCAGAGCATGTGCCAGAAGGCACAACTGAGTATAAGACAAGGCACAGGGTCCGAGTGTGAGCCAGGAGGCACAACTGAGTATAAGACAGAGCACAGGATCAGAGTGTGTGCCAGGAGGCACAACTGAGCATAGGACAGAGCACAGGATTAGTGTGTGCCAGGAGGCACAACTGAGTACAAGACAGAGCACAGGATCAGAGTATGTGCCAGGAGGCACAGCTGAGTGTAAGACAGAGCACAGGATCAGAGTGTGTGCCAGGAGGCACAACTGAGTACAAGGCAGAGTGCAGGTTCAGAGCGTGTGCCAAGAGGCACAATAGAGTGCAAGGCAGAGGACCCGAATACAGCGCACAGCCAGGCAGGGACACGGCAAACCAAGCCAGGAAGCACAACAATAATCAGGCACCTCCCCTAGGAAGAGGTAGCCTGATATAGCACATGATCGCTAGAGCTTCTGGGTCAAGTCCTCCAGTACCATAGAGAGGACGGACCTGGAGGCCGAACTGAGAGGAGCGTGCAAGCGCACACATAACATGGAGGAGACAGGAACCTAGGTACGAGAGGTGTGCAAGCGCACCCGGCGGGACCCCCGGAGTGACCTCGGCTCAGAAAGATGATGTCGGGACCAAGGTCCCGCCCCCAGGTGAGCGCGGCGTGACATAAAGCTTCCAGCTTGCTGCTGGAAGCTTCCAGATACAGCCTTTTGATTCCCTGTTTTTGTCTGTGATTTCTGTTCCTGTGTACAATTAATGTTTACTTGTTTTGACTCCAGGTTAATATTTGATGTTTTTTCATTTTGACGGTTTTGTAACTTTGCGGCCCGATAGTTTTATCCGGCTGCCTAAACATACTTCTGGCAAGTTTGCACCACCGAAAGCAGCTGACTCTCTGACCTTTGCTTAAGGGAGTTAGAGGGTTAAAGGCCAGGGCAACCCCAGGACACTGGGAAATGGACTGGCTTGCACCAAGTGTGGTCATGGTAGCTATTTTAGAGTGGCTAGGCGACCACTGAATGAGCCACCTGACAGTAGTAGATTGTATCTGTCACATACTGCAACATGGTTTTCCAGCGACATACCTTGCAGCTGTACATCAATGTTCATAAAAAACACCATGACTACAATAGATTCTCTTACGCCTGAACTCTGCCCGTATCCCGCATCTCACTTACTAATTACTAGGGTACTTAAACATATTAAAACAAGCATCATACACTACCAGGAAACTTCACACTGTTAGCCACATAATTGCATCTCAATTAAATTAGCTGTAAATAAAAATTTGAGGGAAAAAGTTGCCAAGCCTGTAGATGTTTAATTTCAAAAGGTTTGATCATGTCAAAGCATTAGTTTCCTATCTTTACCCAGGATTCGCTTAAAGGAGACATTCCTATTATAAATTCTGAACTACTTATCTCTATTCTGATTCTCAATTCTGACTCTAGGGTTTTATCAAATGGTAGAATTATACATTTTGCATTTGCATTCATTAGTATTGGTTATGATGTATTTTCTCTAAATATTGTTTTAGTCCTAGGAAACAGTACATTTATTAATAGTCATCGAATAGCTGCCAGACTTTTGCATGTTCTTCATGCTCCTCAACCATCTTGACTAGAGTTGAGCGAAACGGGTCGGCCAAATTCATAAGTCGCCGACTTTCGCTGAAGTCAGGTTTCATGAAACGAAGCCCGACCATAGCGTGAGGTCGGCCATGAGGTCGGCGACCAGAGCGCCAAAGTCGCGTTTCAAATGATGCTTCCAGCGCCCTTTTTCAGCCAATGATGGAGGACGCAAACTGTGGGCAACGCGATGACATAGGCATCAGTCACCACCATCTTTGAGAAGGGCATGCAAGTGATTGGCTTGCTTTGTGTGGCGTCACAGGGGCTATAAAAGGGCGTGCACGCCGACCGCCATCTTACTTCTGCAGATATTAGCATAAGGGAGAGGTTGCAGCTGCTGATTCTGAATAAGGGAGAGCGCTAGGCAGGGAAGAAGAACAAAAAAAACTGCTTCTGCTGATAACGATTTCCACTGTACAACACAACAGTTTGTGTGCAGTGACAGGGGAGGCTATATTTTTTGTGCATCAGCTCTGTTGGTTAATAGGCTGCCTTATAAGGCTCCCTGATAGCTGCATTGCTGTTTGCACACTGCTGTGCAAACTGCTTTTTTAAAAGCAAAAATACTTTCCTTCCTCTTTTTCCACACTTTTGTGTGCAGCAGTCCTGCTTATTAGGCTGCCTGCTGCCACACTTGGGCTGAGAGCATCGTTGTCAGCCTCCTAAAATCTCTAGGGAGCTTCCAATTCTCCCCAATACTATATACACCTTGTACCTAGTCATACACCTGCCTATTTCAGCCTGTTAAATTGAGGTGTAATCTATAGTAGGCCTGAGATAATAGTTCAGCCTCCTAAAATCTCTAGGGAGATTCAAATTCTCCCCAATACCATATACACACCTTGCGCATGGTCATACACCAGCCTATTTCAGCCTGTTAAATTGAGGTGTAATCTATAGTAGGCCTGAGATAATAGTTCAGCCTCCTAAAATCTCTAGGGAGATTCAAATTCTCCACAATAATATATACACCTTGTAGCTTGTTTTACAGTACCATATAGCTGGTGGTATTTTGGGTACATTTTTCCAAAAATGAGGAAGTATGGTGGAAGAGGCCGTGGAAGTGGGCGGGGGTTGCCAGCTGGTACTGATGGTGGTGGCAAAAGCATAATAGCATCTAAGGCAGGAGGTGTTGAGCCTGCATCATTGTCTGGCTCCACAAGGCCTCGAAGGCTCCCTTTTCTGGGAGTAGGTAATCCGCTTTTAAAGCCGGAGCTTCAGGACCAATTTTCGGCTTTCATTGCTGACACAGCCTCCAGCTCTATCGCCTCCTCTTCTGAAGTTTTAAAAAAATAAGAGCACTGAGTCGTCAGTGGAGGCTACTGGCCAGGAACAACACCTTTCCTTGTGTCCTTCACCTCTACCAAAAGTGAAGGATGCGGCAGGCCACACTACAGATTACTCCATGGAGCTCTTTTCACATACCATGCCTGGGTTAGCAAGTCAAATCGTGAATTCCCCAGTCCAAGATGAATCTGACATGGAGTGCACTGATGCACAGCCTCTGATAGATTTTTCTGCTGGTACATTCACTCAGAGCACTACATTGTCCTCGCAGTGTACTGAGCCAGAATCTGACCCTGATGAAACTCTGGTGCCCTTTCCTGCATACTATACCACCTTACACAGAGACACAGAGGAAGGTGCACATGAAATTGAAGAGGAGGTGATGGATGACCCAGTTGTTGACCCAGATTGGCATCCATTGGGGGAAGAGGGTGCCGCTGCCAATAGCTCAGAAGAGGAGGAGGAGGATCCGTAGCAGGCATCAACATCACAACAGCTGTTATCTGGCAGGCCCGTAGCAGTCCAAAAATGGTTTACAAAAACCCAAAGAGTTGCAGGACAGCTTGGCCAGACGGTCAAATTAGCACAGCGTGCAAGGCCTCAAAATGCCTTCCATAGTAGGAAGAGTGCAGTGTGGCTCTTTTTTGAACAAAATCCTAATAATCAGGCAAAGGTTATCTGTAAGAAGTGCGCAAAGACCTTTAGCCAAGGGAAAAATCTGAGAAATTTGAATACCAGTTGCATGCTTAGAAATTTAACCACCATGCACTTGCAAGCGTGGACGGACTACCAAACCTCACGTACTACATGTGCACCTGCTCCGAATGAAGGTAGTCAGCAACGCTACATCGCTTCCCCCACTGTAAGCCCACTGGTTAGCACACCACCAGCAGCAAATGTTGAGGTGTCGTCGCAAGGCCAAAGCAGTCAGGGAATCACAATGTTATTGCCACGAAAGACTGATTCTAGGCCATCAGCACGACCACCAACATCATCACCATCACCAACTCTCTCTCAGTCCACCATATGCAGCTCTCAAGCCCAGCTCACCCTACAAGAGTCTCTCAGTAGGACAAGAAAGTACTCATCCTCTCATCCGCGTACACAGTGTTTGAACGCCCACATTAACGAGATTAGTTTGGCAGAGATGATGCCCTATCGGTTGGTTGAAAGCAAAGCTTCCGCGAGCTCATGGCCTACACAGTACTATGCTATGACCTACCCAGTCGGCACTTTTCTTGAAAAGCTGTCCCAGCCCTCCACCTTCATGTGAAAGACCTCATTGTCCATGCACACAAGCAATCAGTGAGTGGAAAGGTGCACCTCACTACAGATGCATGGTCCAGTAGGCATGGCCAGGGCCGTTACGTGTCCATCACTGCGCACTGGGTTAAGGTGGTGGATGCAGGGTCCACAGGGGACAGCGGCGGTGGGACAGTGCTGCCTATCCCACGGTATAGGAAACAGTTGGCTGTAGGCATTCGACCCTCCTCCTCCTCCTCCAGAAGCGAAAGCTCATCCACAGAGCGCAGTCGCACGAGCACTCAATCCGCAGCTGCCAGTGTTGCACACGAGGTGTCCCACTATCGAACAGCTAGTGGTAAGCGTCAGCAGGCTGTGTTGAAGATGATGTGTTTGGGTGACAACAGACACACCGCGGAGGTACTGGCCGACTACTTGCAGTGACAAACTGAGTCATGGCTGGGCAGTCTACATCTTGAGGCAGGCAAGGTAGTTAGTGATAACGGCCGGAATTTTGTGGCAGCCATAGCCCTTTCAAAACTCAGACACATACCTTGCCTGGCTCACACCTTGAACCTGGTGGTGCAGTGCTTCCTCAATAATTATCTGGAGTTAACAGCCCTGCTCCATAAGGTACGAAGACTGTGCTCGCACATCCGCCGGTCGCCCGTACACTCCAGTCGTATGCAGAAGCTGCAGCTGTTATGAATGGGTCACCGAGGAGAAAAAAAAACAAAACAAGCTAAGTCACAGAAAACCAGAGAGGTTGGTAACTATGCAGATTGCAGATCCTTGATCCTAATCACACAACTAGCAGCAGCTGTGGAGCGTACCTACGATGGTCCTAGACGCTTGGTCACAACCGGAGGACTAAATAAGCCTGAAGCAAGAAAAGGGGAAAACTAACTGCCCCAGAGCAGACCCCAAAGGAAAGACAGCCCCCACACATGTATTGACGGTGAAACAAGATGAAAGCACAAACACAGGCAGGAAAATAGGCTGAGCAAACGATGGGGTCCAAACTAACTAGAAAGGATAGGAAAGGAAAGACACTGTCTGCAATCTGCAAAAAACCCTACAAAAATAAAGTCCAACACTTCCGATAGCAAAATTAACCCTGAAGTCACTAGACTTCTCCCACTATATCAGCACTCTGATATATTCTGAGACAGAGCAAAAAGAGGCCAATCTAATAAGGGACAAAAAGCAAATTGGCAAATACAGATAAATAAGAGTGGAAATTTAGCGCAGCCCCATCCGGGGCTGGCTGACCACACAAAGAACTGAATAGACCAACAAAATCAAGTGTGAACATTAGCAGAAAAACTTAGCTTTAGATGACTGGAATAGAGCTGAAAACAAAGAACTGACAAGCCAGAAGGAATCACCAGCACCAGACTAGGGCGTCGGCTGTCTTAAATCCAGTCTGAGATTCCAGAGGTCCAATCGTCATCCTCATTATCAGGTGGCAGATGTCTACTGATTAAATCAGCCTCACTACCTCCAGTTACCACCAGAGGGAGCCTGGAAGGAGAACTCACAACTGGTGGACCGGAAAATGAACTCACAACATGCAGCGATTGCTCCACCTTCCCAAGCACCACCTAATTGTCGACGTTGCAACAAGGTGGAACTCCACCCTGCATATGGTTCAGAGGCTGTGCGAACAGAGGCAGGCTGTAATGCATTTGTGGGAGGATACACGGGCAGGCACTTTGAGGGCAGACATGGAGTTGTCTGGTGTGCAGTGGTCGAAGCTGAAAGACCTCTGTAAAGTGCTTCAGTGTTTGGAGGAATGCACATGGCTGGTAAGCGCAGACGACGCCATCATAAGCATGAGCATCCCACTTATGCGTCTGCTCATGCAAACTTTGACGTACATTAAGGAGCAGGCATCTGCAGCCGAGGAGGAAGAGGAGGAGGGAAGCCTGGATGACAGTCAGCCATTGTCTGCTTAGGGAACTCTCCTGGACGAGGTGGAGGAAGAAGTGGAAGAGGAGGAGGATGATGGGGATGATTATTTAAGGGAGGAGGATGCTTCTCAGGGGACAAGAGAAAATGTTGGCATGGCAAGGTCAGGTACAGGGTTTGTCCATGACTGGAGGGATGTTGATTTGCCAGAAAGTGCTCCTCCACCCAGCACTCGCAGTGCATCATTGACACCTGGAACATCGGCCCACATGTGTGATTATGCCTTGCAGATCCTAAAAAGGGACCCCTGCATTGCCAAAATGATGAACGATGACGACTACTGGTTGGCCAGCATCCTGGATCCACACTATAAAGGTAAATTCCAAAACATCATGCCACAGGAGAACCTAGAGCTAATATTGGCTAACAAACAAGCAACTCTGGTAAACCGTTTGTTTGAGGCATTCCCAGCACACAGCGGCTGTGATGGTTCTCCCACGAGCCATAGGGGGCACAATGGAAGAGGTGTTTGTAGTGCACACAGCCGAAGTGGCGTTGGACACAGGGGTTTCATGACCATGTTGTGGACTGATTTTACAAGTACCGCTTACACGACTGGTAATACTGCATCGATTGAAAGTGACAGGACACAGCAGTTGTCAACTATGGTTACAAACAACTTCTCCTCCCATATCGATGTTATCCCTCACAGGTCATTCCCCTTTGACTATTGGGCCTCTAAACTGGACACCTGGCCTGAATTGGCACAACATGCCTTACAGGAGCTCTCTTGCCCTGCTGCTAGTGTGTTATCTGAAAGAGTCTTCAGTGCTGCTGGATCAATCCTGACAGAAAAAAGGACCTGTCTGTCGACCCAAAATGTTGATGATCTAACCTTCATTAAAATGAACCATGCATGGGTTTCAAAGGATTTTGTCCCACCTTCCGCTGCTGACACGTAGGTTGCCAGAAAAATAGCTCGCTTTTGTCCTCCTCTTCCTCGGACTTCTCCAATTCCTCCATTTGCAGCTGCTGAATGTCCAACATATGCCATTTTTTCAACCTCCCTAACTGGGCTGCCTTCCCCCCAGGGCCGGAGTCACCGCCTGGCACACGCACCTGTGCGAGTGCCGTTGCCCTGGACAGGTGGGTGGGCCCACTCTTGGGCGACGGCACTGGCACAGGGTCCCTCATAGTACAATCAAGTGTCTCTGATGGCGGGGGAGCACACCCACCATCAGACACACCTGCGAACTATGAGGGGCCCTGTGCTAGTACCGCCACCCGCGAGTGGCCCCCCCCGCTTGCTCAGGGCCCCAGCACTTGCAATAATTACCTCTCCCTTCTCCACCGCTGTGTAGTCTGGGCTGTTAAATCCTTCACTGGGACTGCCACTACAAATTTGGTGAAATGATAGATGATGGTTAAGACATAGCTATGCCCTGTCTATCTTCAGATGATCAATGGCTTCCATTTGTTATGGATGTTGACTCACCATGAGATGCAGCGGTGGTTTATCATCAGCTTTCATGGTTTTCCTACTCACAGACGTGTGACATTCCTGCCCACATTTTTAAATGTGTCCTCTCATGCCAATCCAATAGAATCGCCTACGGCCTGTGGCTTCTGTCTTTTCACTCCAAAGCTACCTGACAAATCATGATAGGCAGTGAGGACAATGTCTACAACTTTCCCCCTGTGATTACAATTTGATGGAGAGGAGTAACGGTGATGGGATCCACGGTACTGCGATACAGCAAAACTTTCTTCACAAAGAACTGTTTTCGCTGTCTCCACAGACAAAGTAATTGAGGGTCAGCATCGCCTCTGACAATTCTCCCGGGAGTTTTTCCCGTGATTCGTAATTCCAAAATGTCTGCAATCACTTGACTTTCCGTCTGTACTTGTATCCATCTCGTTTCCTCTTGCGGAGAGTCTGGACTGTCTTACTGAGACTGAAATATATATGAAGATTTAAAAATACCCAAACAGTGTATACTGGTGTACGCTTCGAATACATTACCCTTTTTCTACTTTTTAGATTCTTGTCTAATCCATACTGAGGCTGTGAGTGTCTTTGTCGGACTCCGGAAATATACATGGAGATTTTTAATGTTTAAACTATGTTACACATACCTGTTATCCGGTGACACTGTACCCTTTCTCAACTTTCTACAATCTTGTCGAATCCATACTGGGCCTGACACTGTCTGAGTCTGCCTCCTGATTAGAGATGAGCGGTGTTCAAGTCGACCTGTTCGCCAAGTTCAAATTCGAGCTGTTTTGGGCGGTGTTCGAGCCATTCGTCGAACTCGAACACTTTGCTTAAAATTCGGCTGTTCGAGGTTCCGTTCGAGAACGGTTCGTTCACCAAAAGCATAATTTAATTTTCACATTAATAATGGTTTTAAATGTTAATAGACAGTTTCATGGCATAGTAGCGGTGTCTGGTAGCCAGCGGTGTAGTGCACCTGTCAAGGAGCTACACCGTGTGTGTTTCTAATAATTTTTTACCGCATCTTGTCCAGAAAATCATTTTGGGCCTTGTAGCACTGTCTGCTACTCAGCAGAGGAGCCCACCCGTGAACCTAGCTATGCCGCCTGTTTATGTAAGCACTGTCTGCTACTCAGCAAAGTTGCCCACCAGTGAACCAAGCTATGCTGCCTGTTTAGGTAAGAACTGCGTGCTACTCAGCAGAGGAGCCCAGCTGTTAAGCAACGTACAGCACCTGTGGTTTTGACAATTAATTTTTTCACATTCTTTCTGGAATGCCGGTTAGGCCTAATTCCGGAATTCCGGTTGACCTGCACATACTAGGAAATCCTCGTTCACGGGGAAGAATTGGAATCCCAGCTCACCATCACTAACGGGGTTCAGCGGGTTATCTGCACCTGTAAGCGACACACGCTGGTCCTTTCAGTGTAGCGCGCATGCAGCCCCGGACATGTAAGGGCATGACAGACCTGTTATTGCTCGATCTCGCATGCCAGAGCCTTGCGTTTCCCTCTAGTAAGCGGGACGCAGACGGCGAGGTCATGCCGGAGTCTCGTTCGCTAATGGAATTAAGCTGACAAAATTGCTAGCACAACTAAAAACGGCCATGCACCACCACCCACAGAATCGACAAAGCTTGCAATCTGTCCATCTTTTCCGTAGCTGGCATGGTTGGGGTTGCCCATGTGGAGTCCAATTAAGCCGCAGGCTCCACTCCTGGTGGTGCCTTTCTGGACATTCCTTTAAAGGTTCAGCTTTGCAACCATACTGCCCCCCGGAAACCAAACACTTTGCCTTCATGGACGCTGTTTGGAGGGTCGTGGGAATAATGCCGCCCGATCGGCAGTTAGCATAATTTATGGTGGGAAGTCCAACGGTATATGATCGCCTTCAATTTTAGAATTTTAGATTTTTTTATTATAGATTTTTAGTCCAGCCTTTCTTCACTTTATAAGGGCATGACATGCCTATATCTGGGTCGCCTCCTCCTCCTTTTACTTCTCCACCCCTTTTCTATATGTAGTTGCCCTTTTCCATATGTTATTTTTGTCTTCTGAGCATTGTGTCTGCTTTGGGACACCTTTTAAGGTGTTTTGTAATTGTTTTCTATGTGCTTGTATGTGTTTGTGTTTGCTTGCCATTGTTTTCATTGGGGCTCGACGGTGTTCGACGAACTTGCCTCCTGTTCGACGAACCGAACCGAACTCTAGCGGGGTGGTTCAACACTACTCCTGATATATAGACGTACATTTTTAATGTTTAAACTACGCTATATATACCTGGTATCTGGTGATACTGTATCCTTTCTGCCAGGAAGTCCTCCTCCACCCACCACTCTAAGTGTATCATTGACACCTGGAACATTGGCCCACATGTGTGATTATTTCTGGTGGATCTTCTTTTTATATTGTGGTGTGATCCATCCTGAGTGTGCGAGAGTCTGTGGGTTACTCCTGCAATTTATATGTAGATTTAAAAATTACCCCACCACTGTTTACAGCTCTACGCTTATGATACATTACCCATTTACTGCTTTTTATATTCTGGTCTAATCCATACTGACCAAGTGAGAGTCTGTTTCTGACTGTGGAAATAAATACTGAGATTGACAATGACCCCTACACTATGTACAGCTGAACGCTTCAGATCCATTACAATTTTACGGCTTTTTATATTGTGTTGTAATCCATACTGAGCCTGAGAGCGTCTGTGTCTGCCTCCTGAAATATATATGGAGATTTAGAATGTTTAAACTATACTATATATACCTGGTATCTGATGATACTGTACCCTTTTTCTACTTTTTATATTCTTGTCTAGTCCATACTAAGCCTGTGAGCGTCTGTGTGACTCATGAAATATATAGGGAGATTGACAATTATCCTTTGACTGTATAGAGCTGTACGCTTCTGATACAGTACCATATATCTGATGTTATTTTTGGTACATTTTCTCCAAAATTTGGAAGTATGGTGGAAGAGGCCGTGGACATGGGCGTGGGGGGGGGGCAGCTGGTTCTGATGGTGGTGGTGCATCTGCTGGTAGTGGCAAAAGCACAATAGCAGCTAAGGCAGGAGGTGTTGAGCTTGCATCATGGTCTGGCTCTGGAACGCCTGGAAGGCTACCTTTTCTGGGAGTAGGTTAACCACTTTTAAAGCCGGAGCATCAGGAACTGGTTTTGGCTCCTGGTCAGGAAGAACCCCTTTCCTTGTGTCCTTCACCCCCACCAAAAGTGAATGCTGCAGCAGGCCACACTTCACATTAGTCCATGTAGCTCTTTCCCACATACCATGCCTAGGTTATCAAGTCAAATCGTGAATTTCCCAGTCCAAGATGAATCTGACATCGAGTGTGGGTGGCCAGCCAGGGCAGTGGGGTTAATCGGTACTGAGCCGGTGTCTCGGATGAGTCACTGTGGTGGTGACCCGGTCCGTGGGCATGGGCGTCCATGCAAAGGGGTGAATAACGTTTATAGGTGAATGATACATGATGCCACCTGTGGTTTCTGATCAGATTGACCAGCGCTGCAGTGTCGCTTCTTTGGGACAGATGTTGTGGTGCAGCTAAGATGTAGAAGCCCTGCACAGGTAGGGCCGTAGTCGCAGGGCAGATGAAAGAGTTGGTAAATGGTGTGCAGTGCAGGATGTAGCAGAGCCGTGCTCCAGGCGCAGGAGAAAGATGACAGACACACTCGTGCAGTTCCTTTACCTGTACTTGGTAAGTGCCATCCAGGACCCAGAGTACAAATGGAGAAGGAGTTGGTCAGCCTGGAAGCAAATTAGGAATTCTCTCTCTGCGGATAGGAAGTGTGACCTACGTTCTCGTGCTTATCTGAGGTACTCGCAGTACTGAGTTCACTGAAGTTCCCCCTGTTGACTCTCTTTTGAAACTTTCTTGTATGGCAGGCAGCCATAGCCTTTTCCTTCTGGCTCACACAAGTCGCTGCTGGGGCCTCCGAGCCTTAGTTGGGAACAGAGCATTTACAGCTGCTACTTCCTCCGGTTTCTGCTGCAGGACCGTCAGTGTCCCTACAAACTCGGACACCGGAATCCGGACCATGAGCTCCAGCTGGGAGTGAGCCTTAACTCTGCTCATCCTCCAGCTCCTCTACTCCAGCTCCCCTTCTCACATCCACACACTTCCCCTTCCCTTCACAGACTGCCCTAACTTCCCTCCTCCCGACCACAGAGAGCAGCTCCTCAGCAGTCAGGTTCAGAGCTCTCCCTGCTCTCCTGGAGTGGGAACTGTGTTGTGCGTTGGTTTAACTGCTAGAGAGATCCTTTGTTGCTCCCAAGCATGACATCACACTCCCTAGGAGGAAGGTAATTCCACTATAGCAACCGTACTCCTGGGGGCGCCACAAGTGCACTGATGCCCAGCCACTACTAGATGATTGTGCTGGTACATTGACCCAGACCACTACATTCCCCTCATACTCTACACAGCCAGAATCTGAGCCTGATGAAACTCAGGTTCTCCTTCCCACATACTATACCACCTGACACGGTGACAAAGAGGAAGATGCAGATGAAAGTGCAGGTTGCTTGAGCAGGTGGGGGGGCATACTCATGGGTGACGGCACTGGCACAGGGCCCTTCATAGTACACAAAAGTGTTTCTGCCGGTGTCAGACACACCGCCGTACTATGAAGGGCCCTGTGCCAGTGTCGTTGCCAATGAGTGGGCCCCCCTGCTTGCTCAGTATCACAGGACTTGCAAAGTTGAAATACTTACCTCTCCCTGCTCCACCGCCATGACGTCTTCCGCGTTTCCTGACAGTGACATTCTGGTCAGAGAGCGCGATGATATCACGTCGTGAAACCCAACTCGACCCGAAAAAAGGCAAAGTCGCTCATCTCTAGTCCCATATAATGTTCGATACAGTATATGATGAGCTCCACATAATGCTACAGCATATTTTGGTCCTCATGGATGAAACTCCACTGTCTTATGGGCCCAAATAATGCTCCATATATAATGGGCCCCATTTCTAATGCTCCAGTGTATAATGGGCCCTGTAAATGCTGCTCCAGTATCTGATGTCCACCTTTGGAATGCTCCAGTGTATGGTGGACTCCTCATCGTCCCCATCTTCCATCTCACTGCACAGTATTTTAAACTTGCAAGTGCTGTGATCCTGAGCAAGCAGGGGGGGCCCACTCGTTGGCGACGGCACTGGCACAGGGCCCCTGATAGTACGGTGGTGTGTCTGACGGCGGGTGGGCCAAACCTGCACTTTCATCTGCAGCTTCCTCTTTGTCACCGTTGAAGATGGAACAGTATATGGGAAGGGTAACCTGAGTTTCATCAGGGTCAGATTCAGGCCGTGTAGAGTGCGAGGGGAATGTAGTGGTCTGGGTAAATGTACCAGCAGATTCATTCAGTGGCTGGGCATCAATGCACTTGTGTCGCCCCCAGGCGTACCGTCGCCACAGTGGCATTACCTTCCTCCTAGGGAGTGTGATGTCATGCTTGGGAGCAACGAAGGATCTCTCTAGCATGTTAACTGATTGGGCGGTGTTATTCCCACAAGTCACGACCCTCCAAACAGCGTTCATGAAGGCAAAGTGTTTGTTTTACATGGGCAGTATGGTTGCAAAGCTGAACCTTAAAGGAATGTCCAGAAGGGAACCACCAGGAGTGGAGCCTGCGGCATAATTTGACTCAACACGGGCAACCTCAACCATCCAGCAACAAAAAAGATGCACACATTGCAAGCTTAATTCTGTTAACGAAGGAGACTCCGTCATGCCCCGCGGTCTGAGTCCGGCTTACTAGAGGGACACGCGAGGCTCTGGCACGTCAGATTGGCCAATAACTGGTATTTCATGCCCTTACATGTCCGTGGCTGCATGTGCGCTACACTGAAAGGGCCAGCGTTTGTCGCTTACAGGTGCAGATAACCCGCTGAACACCGTTAGTGATGGGGATCTGGGATTACAATTATTACCCGCGTTCGATGATTTCCTAGTAAGTGCAGGTCAACCGCAGTTCCGGAATTAGGCCTAACCGTCATTCCTGAAAAAATGAAAAACTTACGTGTGCAAACCACAGGTGCTGTAGCTTGCTTAACAGCTTGCCAGCCATTCTCAGGCCCAGTATGGATTACACGTGATTGCACAAAGGTGAGAAAGGGTACTGTATCACCGGATAACATGTATGGATAGCATAGTGTACACATTCAAAATATATGTCTATAGATCAGGAGGCAGGCTCAGACGGTGTCAGGCCCAGTATGGATTACACAAAGGTGAGAAAGGGTACCTTATCACCGGATAACATGTATCGATAGCATAGTGTACACATTCAAAATATATGTCTATAGATCAGGAGGCAGGCTCAGACGGTGTCAGGCCCAGTATGGATTACACGTGATTGCACAAAGGTGAGAAAGGGTACCGTATCACCGGATAACATGTATGGATAGCATAGTGTACACATTCAAAATATATGTCTATAGATCAGGAGGCAGGCTCAGATGGTGTCAGGTCCAGTATGGATTACACGTGATTGCACAAAGGTGAGAAAGGGTACCATATCCCCGGATAACATGTATGGATAGCATAGTGTACACATTCAAAATATATGTCTATAGATCAGGAGGCAGGCTCAGATGGTGTCAGGCCCAGTATGGATTACACGTGATTGCACAAAGGTGAGAAAGGGTACCGTATCCCCGGATAACATGTATGGATAGCATAGTGTACACATTCAAAATATATGTCTATAGATCAGGAGGCAGGCTCAGACGGTGTCAGGCCCAGTATGGATTACACGTGATTGCACAAAGGTGAGAAAGGGTACCGTATCACCGGATAACATGTATGGATAGCATAGTGTACACATTCAAAATATATGTCTATAGATCAGGAGGCAGGCTCAGACGGTGTCAGGCCCAGTATGGATTTGACGGCCCAGACTACACAGCGGAGGAGCAGGGAGAGGTAAAGATTGCAAATGCTGGGGCCCTGCCCATGCAAGGGGGGCCCACTCGTGGGCGTCGGTACTGGCACTGGGCCCCTCATAGTACGGCGGTGTGTCTGACGGCGGGTGTGCACCACCACCGTCAGAGACTCTTGATTGCACTATGAGGGACCCTGTGCCAGTGCCCGGGCCCAAGAGTCGGCCTACCCACCTGTCCAGGGAAACGGCACTCGCACGGTTTCGTGCGCTAGATGGTGACCCCGGCCATGGGGGGGAGGCAGCACAGTTAGGGAGTTTTAGAAAGTGGCATATGTTGATGTTGGACATTCAGCTGATGCAAAAGGCGAAATTGTTCAAGTCCCAGGAAGAGGAGGACCAAAGCAAGACATTTTTCTGTCAACCTATGTGTCATCAGGGGAAGGTGGGACAAAATCCTTGGAAACCCATGCATGGTTCATTTTAATGAAGGTTAGATCATCCACATTTTGGGTCGACAGACGAGTCCTTTTTTCTGTCAGGATTGATCTAGCAGCACTGAAGACTCTTTTCAATAGCACACTTGCAGCTGGGCAAGCAAGCTCCTGTAGCGCATATTGTGCCAATTCAGGCCAGGTGTCCAGTTTAGCGGCCCAATAGTCAAAGGGGAATGACCTGTGAGGGAGAACATCGACATGGGAGGAAAAGTAGTTTGTAACCATAGTTGACAAGTGCTGTCTCCTGTCACTTTCCAATGATGCAGTATTACCAGTTGTGTGAGCGGGACTTGAAAAATCAGTCCACAACATGGTCATGAAACCCCTGTCTCCAACGCCACTTCTGATGTGTGCACCACGAACACCTCTTCCAAGCTGCCCCTGGCCCCTACGGCTCGTGTGAGAACCATCACCGCTGCTGTGTGCTGGGAATGCCTCAACCAACCGGTTTACCAGAGTAGCTTGTTTGTTAGCCAATATTAGGTCAAGGTTCTCCTGTGGCATGATGTTTTGGAATTTGCCTTTATAGCGTGGATCCAGGATGCTGGCCAACCAGTAGTCATCATCATTCATCATTTTGGCAATGCGGGGGTCCCTTTTTAGGATCTGCAAGGCATAATCTGACATGTGGGCCAATGTTCCCGGTGTCAATGATGCAATGAGACTGCTTGCTGGAGGAGCACTTTCTGGCAAATCCACATGCCTCCAGTCACGCACAAACCCTGTACCAGACCTTGCCACGCCAACATTCTCTCTGGACACACGAGAAGCATCCTCCTCCCCTAAATAATCATCCCCATCATGACCCTCCTCCTCCTCTTCCTCTTCTTCCTCCAACTCGTCCAGGAGAGGTCCCGGAGCAGACAATGGCTGACTGTCATCAAGGATTTCCTCCTCCTCTTCCTCTTCGTCAACCTCGGCTGCAGACGCCTGCTCCTTAATGTGCGTCAAAGTTTGCATGAGCAGATGCATAAGTGGGATGCTCATGCTTATGTTGGCATCATCTGCGCTTACCAGCCGTGTGCATTCCTCAAAACACTGAAGGACTTTACAGAGGTCTTTCAGCTTTGACCACTGCACACCTGTCAACTCCATGTCTGCCCTCAAAGTGCCTGTCCGGTTATCCTCCCACAAATGTATTACGGCCTGCCTCTGTTCGCACAGCCGCTCAACCATTTGCAGGGTGGAGTTCCACCTTGTTGCAATGTCGATAATTAGCCGGTGCTTGGGAAGGTGTAGCAATCGCTGCAGCTTCTGCATATGACTGGAGTGTACGGGCGACTGGCGGTTGTGCAAGCACAGTTTTCGAACCTTCTGGAGCAGGCCTGTTAACTCTGGATAATTATTGAGGAAGCACTGCACCACTAGGTTCAAGGTGTGAGCCAAGCAAGGTATGTGTCTGAGTTTTGAAAGGGCTATGGCAGCCACAAAATTACCGCCGTTATTGCTGACTACCTTGCCTGCCTCAAGATGTAGACTGCCCAGCCATGACTCAGTTTGTTGCTGAAAGTAGTCGGCCAGTACCTCCGCGGTGTGTCTGTCGCCCAAACACATCATCTTCAACACAGCCTGCTGACGCTTTCCACTAGCTGATCGATAGGGGGACACCTCATGTGCAACACTGGCAGCTGCGGATGGAGTGCTGCTGCGACTGCGCTCTGGGGGCGAGCTTTCGCTTCTAGAGGAGTAGAAGGAGGAGGGTTGAACGCCTACAGCCAACTGTTTCCTATACCGTGGGCTAGGCAGCACTGTCCCACCACCGCTGTCCCCTGTGGACCCTGCATCCACCACATTAACCCAGTGCGCAGTGATGGACACGTAATGGCCCTGGCCATGCATCAGTTGTGAGATGCACCTTTCCGCTCACTGATTGCTTGAGTGCATGGACAATGCGGTCCTTCACATGAAGGTGGAGGGCTGGGATGGATTTGCGAGAAAAGAAGTGGCGACTGGGTAGTTCATAGCGTGGTACTGCGTAGGCCATGAGTTCGAGGAAAGCTGCGCTTTCCACCAAACGTTAGGGCATCATCTTTTACGAGATTAGTTTGGCAATGTGGGCGTTCAAACCCAGTGTACGCGGATGAGAGGATGAGTACTTTCTTGTCCTACTCATAGTCTCTGGCAGGGTGAGCTGGACTTGAGAGATGCCTATGGTGGAACTAGCGGTGGACAGGGCGGACTGAGAGAGGGTTGATGATGGTGATGGAGTTGGTGTTCTTTCTGATGGCCTAGATTCAGTCTTTCGTTGATATAAGGCTGGTTTCACATTAGCGCTTTTTAAGCGCACGCACGGCCGGGGGTAGCTCCGCCCCCGAGCCGGCTCTCTGCCCGGTGTGCCCGCCCCTTGCTTGTAGCGCCGCCTCCTAGCCCACAGCGGCGCCTGCGATCGGCGCACCCTATCTTTAGCATAGGGTGTGCAGATCGTGCGCAGGCCGTGCGCTAGTTGCGCTGCACACTTTTGACGGTGCGCCGTGCGCGCCAAAATCCGAAAAGTTTGATTTTGGCGCGCACGGCGCACCGTCAAAAGTGCGCAGCGCAGGTCAAAGAGCAACTAGCGCACGGCCTGCGCACGATCTGCGCACCCTATGCTAAAGATAGGGTGCGCCGATCGCAGGCGCCGCTGTGCGCTAGGAGGCGGCGCTACAAGCAAGGGGCGGGCACGCCGGGCAGAGAGCCGGCTCGGGGGCGGAGCTACCCCCGGCCGTGCGTGCGCTTAAAAAGCGCTAATGTGAAACCACCCTAACACTGTGATTCCCTGACAGCTTTGGCCTTGCAACGACACCTCAACATTTGCTGCTGTGCTAACCGGTGGGCTTACAGTGGGGGAAGCAATGTAGTGTTGCTGACTGCCTTCTTTGGGAGCATTTGCACATGTGGTACTTGAG